>NC_141544.1:82885274-83012774 GCF_021556685.1 Rattus norvegicus
ACTGGCTGTTCTTCCGGGGCACCCGGGTTGGATTCTTGGCACCTACAAGGAGGCTCCCCATTATCCGTAACTCCAGTTCCAGGTAATCTGTTGCCCTCTCCTGGCCTTTCTTTTTTTTTTTTTTTTTTTTTTTTTTTTTTTTTTTTTATTTTTTTCTACATGGAAAGGTTTAATAAGAGAAGAAGAGTAGAAGAGGAGAGGAATAGGGGCCAACCATGAGCACGTGGAGGGAAGAGGGGAGGGGAGTGGGGAGAGAAGGGACAGGGACAAAGGGGAAGAGGGCAAGAGAGCAGAGCAGAGAAGAGCAAAGAAGCTTTTTTTTCTTTTTTTTTTTTTTTTTTTTTTTTTCTCCTGGCCTTTCTGAGTACCGGATATGCATGTGGAGCACAGACACACGTGCAGACAAAACACCTTTACACATAAAGTTATTTAAAAAAAAAAAAAAGATTGTGGGTTGGGGATTTAGCTCAGTGGTAGAGCGCTTGCTTAGCGAGCGCAAGGCCCTGGGTTCGGTCCCCAGCTACAAAAAAAAAAAAAAAAAAAAAAAAAAAAAAGATTGTTACTAATCCTTGGACGTTTGTTACTCTATTTTTAGGAATACGATAAAAAATATTGTACATATAATTACTTGTCTAGGATGATTTTCTCTCTTCCTCTCCCTCTCTGTTTTTCTGTCTTATACTTAATTTATTGACTCACCGCACAAAGTTCCCATTAAAGTTGGCAAATAGAGCTCCTAGAAATCTTGCTCCAGGGAATGATGTTCTGGGTACATCTTTTCTTTTCTTTCTTTCTTTCTTTTTTTTTTTTTTTTTACTAAAAATGACATTTTCATTAGCACTGCTAATGAACTGTGCTTATTTCTTTGGGGAGTGATGATTTATTAAAAGAATTAAAAATGTTCAGGAAAAAACCCAAAATAATTACATCTATTCGTTTTGAATATGATCACAGTGTTTTCGAGAGAGAAATTAGTGACTATTCCCCGCAGCCGTGGTGGCTTTTAAACACTGCATAATTCTGGAGATTGCCACCGGGGAAGATTGCACCATTGCTCATTAGAGGGATAATGTCATTATAACAGCTTTACTCTGAGACATAAAACAGTTAAATGAAGCCCCCGAAACAGAAAGGCAGAAGTTGTTTGGTGAATCATTCTTGTTCCACAGCGGTTCTATATGGAGCCAGAGTGCAGCTCTGGGCTTAATTTGATGAATCTTCCAAGGAAATGCTGCTGGGGTTGGTGGGAAGGGTGTTAGGGTCCTGTAATTGGTCTCTAGGCTTCGTGATCTCTGTTCACACAGCTTTGCAAGCTAATGGTGTACGAGCCAGGAGAGAATACAAACTCACACATAGCAAGTAAGGAAGACCTCCCCGGCTCTGTGCTTGTGACTCTCTTCTTGTGACCTTAGGAACTTGAGCATGACTGGGGCTGTTCTGGTCCAAAGTGCTGGGAAGTTCAGACCAGGTCAAGGGCAAGGCCAGGCCAGCCTGGCCAGGGTTAGCCTTATTCAAGAGTCTTTTTAGGCTGGGCTAAAGGAACAGGCAGCTTGCTGGAGGTTGGTAAATCAGCTCTCCAAAGGAGAACCAATTGACACAGAAAGAAAAATTGTACCGTGGGTCAACCCCGAGCACAGACTCTCATGATAAACCTTACAGGTGTAGTCATGGAGAAGCCTGTGTAGCAGAGGCAAGGATGACTCCACTAAGAGAATGGTCTTAGCCTAGAGCCTATCACTTGCAAGGAAGAAGCTGCTTTAAATTTCTTAGCTCTGGGGGCTGATGCGATGGCTTAGTTGTCAAGGTGTTAGAAGCCAAGTTTGAAAGCCTGAGTTCAATCCCATGGGACTCACCAAAAACAAAACAAAACAGAACAAAAGCACCTTAACTCCCACGAATTGCCCTCTGACCTCCACACTCAGGGCCGTGGCACATGACAGCTCCCACAGGAAGTAAAGGTTAAAAAAAAATTTATGACTCTAGACTTGTTGATTGCTTTCTGGAGAAGCGATCAGGACAGTGCCGGCATTACAGGGGTGCCAAAGACTTGGCAGTCGATGACGCTCGCTTGACGCTCGTGCTGGCAGCAGAACTGAGTTGAGGACTGCTTCCGAACCAGGGAACTGTCTCACCGCAGAGCCCTGAACAGGATGTGGTTGAGATGCTGGTGCTGACCGGTGGCACCTTTGGTGGTCCTAGAAGCTTGAGATGAAGGTGGACAGTGACCCAAGCTCAGCTCTCCATGAAAAAAGGCGGCCCGCCTACCAACAAGGACACGAGAATGTTAGAAACAAGAAAGCCCTTATCCTTCAGTCTGCTCGGTCCAGGCTGGTCACGGACAGATGTGGCGATGAAGATGGCCCAGCGCTCACCTGCAGGAAGTCAATAGAAACCATTGGTGTCTAAAGAAGAAAAGTGGATGAAGGGTCGGGTGGGGTTGCCCACATAATCCAGCACTGAAGAGCTGGGACAGAAGAATTCTGAGTTCCAGGACAGTCCCGATGACAAACCCTGATCGATGCCCCGCCCCCCTCTTCTCCCAGAGCTCAGTCAATGGTTAAGAGTACTTTCTGCTTTTGCAGAGGACCAGGGTTCAGTTCCCAGCACCCACGTGGTGGCTCACAACCATCCATGACTCCAGTTCCGGGGAATCCTATACTACTGGCTTCTGCAGGCAGGCACTAGATATGCACATGATGTCTAGATATGCATTTAGGCAAAACACTCGTAAACATAAAACAAAAATAAATAAACCTGAGAAAAGGAGATTTAGTTCAGGGTGGGGAAAAATAGAAAGCAGCAGCAAGGCCCAGGAAATCCAGGAGCCAGTGAGCCGCAGAGAGAGCGCCTCTGATCTTCAGTCACAGGCTTAAGGTTTGAAACAGCCCTGTTTTCCTCTCCTGCCACTCCCACACGCTTTAGAAACCTTGTAATCCATCCTCAGCACACTGTTCTGTGAATTTAGCATGGAGAGTTCTCTGCTTTCTGAGACGTGGGGTCTAGAAGCAACATGGCCACCTCTCAGAAGCTGTGCTCAGCGGTTCCAGTCCCGTGACCCCGGAAGTGATGAGCGCATAGCTAACAGAGGCTGGAATTCAGCCTCCACTCTGTTCTCTCCCTTCCTTCTGCTCCTGGAGTTCCTGTGACAGATCCTTGTCAACCCTATTCTCTCCCTTTTCACTGCCACCCTCTCAGAAGGTGTCTTCCAAATGACCCTCATTTCACAAGTTGCATCAGCCTCTGAGACAGACCCCTTTGGAGAAACCTTGAAGTTCACAGGGTACTCAGAGTACTTAAAATCTTGACAACAGGGTATTTGAGGAGCTACTTACCAAACAAGTGTTAGATGCCAGAAAGGTGGCCCAACTGAATAGGAGACTGAAAGGAATGATGGCATAGGACTGAACGCAGGAAGAGCAGGGAGGAAGGGAGGGGCTGAAGGGCTTCCGATGCCAGCAGCTGCCCCTGACAATCCTGCTCTCTCCACACATCTCAGTAGACTGACATGACAAATACTGTCTGGACAAAAAAAAAAAAAAAAAAAAAAAAAAAAAAATCGACAGAGTTAACAAAGCATTCCTAAAAAACCCAATCCATCTTAAAGAGTGAACCCAAGCGCCATTTTGTATTTAATAACTAATTGGGGAGGGGGGGTCTAGTTTATATGCTCAGCAAAGAAACATTGAAAAACAGAAACACACTCCGGGGCGGGGGAAAATCAACCCAGATCACACAACTTAAAGATAACTGCCAACCAACTAACATTTGCTGAAGATATTTCTAGTATTTTCCATGCATATACATTTTTTCATACAAAAAATAGTAGCATACGTGTTACTTTATAGACTTTTTCTTTCTTAGGTAATTTACATTTACTTTTTAATCTCTGAAAAGGCTTAGCCTGGGACAAGATACTTCTGTTCAGCTATGATTTGATGACCATCTCAAATGGGGGAAACACTGTATCTGTATGAAACACTTCACCACTGTAACATTTAATGTTTAAACTGGACAAGCTCAGATCGTGAATCTCCAAGGTACGGATTGGGGGAAGGTTTGTTTGTTTGTTTGTTCGATTGCTTGCTTGTTTGTTTTTGAGCCAGGGTTTCTCTGTGTAGCCCTGGCTGTCCTAGAACGTGCTCTGTAGACTATGTTGGTCTCAAACTCGGAACTCAGAGATCCACCTGCCCCTGCCTCCTGAGTACTGGGATTATGAGGCATGGGCCACCACCATGCGGCTAGGGAAACTTTTCTATTGTAGATCTGAGGGAGAGTACAGCCAGGGTCCTGTGGAAGAGTCCAGAGCACAGAGGGAGAAAGTAATAAACTGAACTTGGCTAGCAGACTGAACCTGGCCATGGGGGTGGGGGGGAGCGAGAGAGGAAGACAATGAAAGTAGGCGAAGGAGAGAGAGGGGGTGCTGAGAAGGGGAGAGAAAAGAGCTGAAACGGTAGGGGTAGGAGGGAATGAGAAGGGGTGGGGGAGGGCAGGAGTGGAGGAGGGGTGGGGTGGGGGTCGGGGAGGGACAGGAGCTGGAGAAGTTTAGGGTAGGGGGCAGGGTGAAAGAACTGATAAGAACCTCAGTACTTGTACTGAGCAAGCCAGGAGGCCACCATGCCCTTAGATGTGTTAATAGGCACCACATATAGCCATTTGTCCCAAGTCTTTTGGACCCGACATAACCCACAAACTGCATTATAGTCTGCAAGTTTCAAAAGGTCTCAGCATCCTGTAGGCAACAGGGCCAGCAATGACCATGTACAGATCCTACAGTGTCTAAATTTTAATGGTTTTTCTGAGACTGGGTTTCTCTGTGTAGCTCTGGCTGTCCCGGAGCTCTCTGTAGATGAGGCAGGCCTCGAACTCAGAGATCTGCCTGCCTCTACCTCTCAAGTTCTAGTATTAAAGGCGTGTGCCACCCACTGCCTAACTAAGAGAATACTTCTTATACCAAAATTCTGATTCAGAAGTGAAAAAGTATAATGTAAGTCTCCAGACAAAGCGAGCAAAATGAGCATGACTGGTCACTTATCAACTTGATTTGATTAAGCAACACCTAAGGCGACCTCTGTGGTGGCACTCTCTTCTGGTCTCGGCACTCCGGAAGCAGAGACAGGCAAATTTCTGTGAGTTCCAGGCCAGATAGGGATATATGAGAGCAGGTTTCAAAAATAAGAGAAAGGAAAGACCCCCGTCATTAGTGAGGCATAGCTTTGAGTTAGCCTGCGTGTGAAAGTGTTTCTAGAGAGAATTATTTGTCAAGGAAGGGACGTGCCATGGCTGTGAAGGGCACCATCCCATGAAGGAGGATCCCAGACTGAGTAACAAGGAACAGGTGAAAGTCAGTGCTCACCCTCTGCTTCCTGACTGCAGACACAAGGAGACTAGCAGCCTCCTGTTTCTGCTGGCATCCTGCTCCAACCGCCCAACCTTCCTGGCCAAGATGCTGTGTGCCATCAAAGTCTGAGCCAATAAGCTCTTTCTCCTTTAACATCTCAAGGACAGGTACTTGCCAATCAAGTGTTGATCTCACTCACACACATACACACACACACACACACGCACACACACACAGAGGAAAGGTTACGTTTAGGAGAAAATACTTGATAGCTGTGATGCCGTAAGAAGCCTCTTGCCAGGTTTTTGGTTACAGTGACAGCTAAAATCATTCACTAGGCGCATGACTAGATCTTGCCTCTTAACTTTTCAGTTCATGTGAGCGCTTCTCAAGTGGTCTTCCCCAGTCAACTGGAAAAGCTCTCTCCCACTTGTATGCCAGTTTGCACCTTAGATACACTTAACTTACCTTTTCTTACGTGTGCCTTTCAGAAGTAACTTGCCCCAGGTCGTGCAGCTGATAAACGGGTACTTCTGATCCCAAGTTCATTGCTTTTCAAATCTCCTGTGATTCATTTACTAGTCCTTGAGATGTTATCAAAATGAATAAGCAGGGTATAAACTTTTACAAGATTTAAAAACTTTTATTTTTTTGAGACAAAGTCTCTTGTAGCCCGGGATAGCTTTGGACTCCTGATCCTCCTGTCTCTACCTGTGGAATGATGAAATTATTCCAGGCATGTGTTCATAAACTGTTTATGACTCTCCCACCACCCTCAACGAATTGGAATAAAATGGTCACATTTGGGAGAAAGTACTTGAAAGCTGTGATGTAGTAAGAAGCCATTTTGTGGGCAATACACAACGTATAAACTAAAAATCGTATTCTCCTTTTCCCCTAGAACTGTGTGATGTCTGCCATTGTGCTGGTACACGGTAGCGTCTAACACAGTGGGCTCTTGGGTCTGCCTTCTAGGTTTGACTCTTGGCTCAGCAGTGCTATGATCTGAGCAAGCTCACCTCCATGTATCCCCTCCCCTTAAGTAACTAAAAGGAGAACAAAGGCTCCCTGTTCAGAGGCTGACTGTGAAGACTGGAGGGAGAATGTCAGGAAAGCACTTAATCTTTTGTTCATCAGATGCTAACCGCCTGACACGTAATTATTCTTATTACTTGATGCTGAGAACCTAGATAACACCGTCTTATCCAGGGAGGAGGGGACAGGGATGGTGCTAAGTAGGACAAGAGGAACAGTGCCCTGCTCTGATCTGCCGTCGGATTAGAAGGATAATTAAAAGGCTTCTCTCGCAGGCTGCACGCTCCTGCCTCCTACTTCAGAATGCTTCCAGTCTGCAGTTACTTCTTCGGCTGCCAGTGGATTATTTAGGCGTTCCGTGGCTTAATCTTAAAAATGATTGATGTCTTCTGCACACCTTTGGATATTATTTTTCTCATCTAATTCTGTTGCGATGAGAAGCAGTTGGCGAATGTTCAGTGTACATATTTTCTTTAAATGTGAAATTTGTTGTTTGGGGAAACCGCTCTGAACGCAGCAATAAATCACATTTGGTAACCCCAGTTCATGCTTTCTGCAAGTTTATTATTTTTCTGTTTACGTGTTCTATTGGTTGTTGGAAGAAAGCTTTATAACATGCTTACCTTTCTGTTTGTCGGCATTTGTTTCTGGGTTCTTCTTTTAGTTCTGTTTGTCCTGTTACTACTGTTTGCATATTGGTGTTTAGGAAAGTCAGACGGCCACGTACCATGACTCATTTGAGTGGGGCTGGAGTCTTGGAAGCCTGACTACCCCACATTCTCCTACGAAAGCTTGAGTGGTGGTCCCAGCAGGCAGTGCGGCTACTGCTCCAACCCCCAGCCTCAGACACTGTGTCATCAGTTAAAGCAGCCAGATGAGCAGTGTCTGAGGGAAGGGAAAGTTGCCCTCTTAGAAGGGTTACAGAGCTTCGGAGGGATGAGTGTGTGTGTGTGTGTGTGTGTGTGTGTGTGTGTGTGTGTGTGTGTGTGTGTAGATGGGAGAGGATGAGGGACACCTGCCTAGGAGTCAAAACACCCAAATCAATCCCAGGAATCCAGGGGATGGCAGATGTTGCAGGCAATCTGTCCTTATACCCCGCTGCAAATGTTTAAAGGTGCTGTTGTTAGTTACCCAGGCATCCAGAATTGTACATCTTTCTGGATTAATTTGTTATGCTATGAAATGTCCTCCTTCCCCCTCTTTTTAAAACGGTGATACTCTTTGTTTCGGAATCTCTCTCATCTGATGTTAATATTTACCCCTCTGGGTTCTTATAACAAGGCAGTTGGGGCGTGAGAGATGGCTCCATTGTTTAGAACATGCTGATCTTGCAGAGGACCTGGGTTTAATTCCCAGCACCCACAAGATGACTCAAGCATTTATAATTCTAACTCAGGAGACATAGCACCCTTTTCTACCTCTAAGGGAGCCGGGCATTCATGTCATTCACAGGTATACATGCAGATAAGAAAAAAAAAAAAGTCATGCACACAAAGTAAACAAATCCAAAAAGAAAACAATTTAAGAGCCAAGTGTGGTGGTATATCACTGTCCTATTGTTGGACAGTTCTGTTATTTAAAGACTGTTAAGGATGTGAGTGTGTGTGTGTGTGTGTGTGTGTGTGTGTGTGTGTGTCTGTGAGAGAGAGAGAGAGAGAGAGAGAGAGAGAGAGAGAGAGAGAGAGAGAGAGAGGATCCTTTGGAGGATTAGCTAGAGTTAACAATGGTTCTGAGCTGCCTGATGTGGATGCTGGGAACGGAACTCAGCCCCCCTGAAAGAGCAGCAAATGCTTTTTTTCGCAACTCTTTTGAGACACGGTCTTGATATGTAGCTTTGTCTGGCCTGGAATTGCTCTGTAGACCGGGCTGTCCTCTGGAAATCACAGAGATCTTCCTGCCTCTGCATCCCAAGTGCTGGGATTAATGGTGTGCACCACTGAGCCCTGCTGTAACCAACGACCTTAAGGGCTGAGCCATCTCTTCAGCCCCCTGTGACTAGATATCTAAGACATCTCTCTCCGTTGTGGTTGTTGATTATGGAAAGTATTTAAAGGTTAATTTTTATCCTTATCCATTATGACAATCTTTGTTTTTTTGTTTTTTTTTTAAACAGGACACCTTAGCACATTTAATATAATTGTTACAGTAGCCCCACATGAATCTATCACTTTACTAATTTTGTCTATTTGTTTCTCTCATCTGTTCTCTCTTTACCCTGTTTTTCTCTGGCCTCTTTTGAGATGACTGAGGAATATTTCTTGATTATTCTCTCTTCACCATCGCCTCACCAGCTCTGCATTTGTAATTTAGTGGTTGTTTTAGGGCTTAGAGAACGTGTTCTTTACTCAGTACTGTCTTCTTACGACGCCGTAATGCACCAAGGACAGCATAATAACTTCATCAGCATACTTCCTTTCTCTGATCCTTTACTCCAAGGCCACACGTTTTACTTTTGCATATACTGTAAGATCCATATTATGCCACGATTACTTTTTTGCTAAACAGTCAAATTTAATTTAAATAAATTAAAATTTGAAAAATGTCTTCTATATTTAAGGTTTTTCTTTTTTTTTCTTTTTTAGAACTCTAAATTCCCTCTGTAAATTTAATTCTCTACTGGTTCACTTATCCCCGGCTTGATGAAAGCCTGATGGTGGTGAAGTCTCTTGGTTTTTGTTTATTTGAAAAAAAAAGTTTTTATTTACTCTTCACTTTTTTTTTTAGGAATTCTTTTTATTCTATTATCTCACTTAAAAATTAGTTACCCACCTGTCCACTGAGGCATGTTGGTGGTGTTTTTATATCAGTCAGGGGCAGAGCAGGTGGCCGTCCTTTGTTCATCCTAGTTTGATGCCTGGCTTGGTGGACAAAGCTGTTTTATGCCTAGGACTCATAAAAATCAAATCAAATTCAATCCAGTGCAGGAGGAGGAAGATGGAGGCCTGCAGACAGCTCTGCTATCCACAGACCCTCTTCCCTTTCTATCACAGGAGGGCAATGGACACCTGCTTGTTGCCACACCATCACCCAGGGGTCTGCAATCCACGTGACCAGCCACAGCAGGAGCCACCACGATGATCGAGTATGTGGTAGTCAGATGGGAGGGAAAGAGAAGTGGCTTGAGCATTATAAAGAGAGAGGGAACTAGAGACTCAAGGGTGGAGAGTAGTCTGTTGTGAGTGGCCAACCCTGCCACCTGGAGCCATGGTGAGGTCCCAGCCTGAGCTGCTGCTGAGGGCCATGTCTGAGTCTATGGCTACATAGTGGCAGGGTCAGCGTTGATGTCAGTGGCTCATATTACCACTAGACAACATGGGGATGTCCCCTTGGGGACTCCAAGAATGTCCAGGACCTGTGCATAACTGGTCCTGCTCCTCCCTGCTGTGTCACTCTGCAGAGCTGGTCCAACCTCTCACCAGTGGCAACAGTCTGGAGAGCTTGCCCTGTGCCTCACCGGGGCAGCAGTGGAGCTGTCCCTGGTGGTGGTGGTGGGGTGAGCCGGCCCTGAGGCTATGAGTATGGGAGAGCTGACCCTGCCACTCATCTTCCACAGGGTGACACAGGTACCAAGGTGATACCACCCCATCTCTGGAGATGCGCTTTGCCGCCTCAGGCAGTCAGAAAAGCTGCTCCCAGGGTCATGAGTTCAGCTGCAGCTCTCGGGAGAGCAGGTCTTTCACCTCGCCTGGACCCCTGGTAACAGGGGCACTGGTGAGTCAGCCCTGAGAGAGGAAATGCAGGAGAGCTGGCCCCAATATTCGTCCACAGTGAGGTGGCATGGGATTGGGGTGATACCTATCCCCCCCTTATGACCTGCAGACGTCAGGAGAGCAGGCCCTGTGTCAGGACAGCCAGAGAGCGGTCCCTGTCCCTTGCCAGCTGTAACACTTGGGAAAGTGGGCCACACTTCCCCTGACCAGCACAGTAGTCCTGGTGGAGGAGAAGCAGGTGAGCTGCTCCAAGGGCATGAGTACGGGAAAGCAGACTCCAAAACTCATCAGCCATGGGTTGGGGGGGATGCCCTCTGCCCCCTCACCCCTCACTACCTGAGGCAGTTGGGGAAACTAGTTCTGGGATCATGAGTTCAGATGAGCTGTCCCTGTCCCTCACTGGCTGCAGCACTTAGAAGAGTGGGCCTGCAGCTCACCTGAGTGATACAGTGGAGCCGACCCTGATAACAAAGGCACAGGGGAGCCAGCCTCAAGCATGGCTGCAGGAGAGTTGACCCAGCCCCTCACAGGCTGCACCACTTGGGACCAGGGTCCCTGCACCTTGACTGGGCAGCCAGTGGAGCTGACTCTGGAGTCATGGGTGTGGGAGAGCTGGCCCCAGGAGCTTGAGAGCAGGAGGGCTGCTGACTCTGCCACTTGCCTATGGTGGCAACGGGTGGCCTAGCTGGAGTAGTAGCTCAGCCTGGTGGTGTAGACAAGGGATCTTCGGTGGGATGACCACCTTAGCTACCACTTAGCCCAGATCCAGGGCTTTGACCTGGCCCATCCCAACATTTACCCTGTTGGAAATTGGTTCCAATGCTTTGATTCAATCAAGAATCCGTGTGTCCAAATGCTAAAGGTCCTTGTCCCCAATTAGTTTTTGACTGATCAATAAAGATGTCAATGGCTAATGACTGGGCATAGGGTGGGACCCTTAGAGTTGTATGAGCCAGGACCCAGGAGGAAGGAGACAGAATTGCTGTGTCTTGGGGTAGAAGGATGGGACACAGAAGCTGCAGGAGAGGAAAAACAACCGGCCATGCATGTGAGAATTCAGGTGGGTGGCACTGGCCATTTCCCTGATTAGACCTGGGGTAGCAGGGGAAGGTTTAGGAGTGTCCAGTCTTTGAGGTAGCCAAGGTATTTCAAAAATGAGCGTGTGTGTGTGTGTGTGTGTGTGTGTGTGTGTGTTCCATTCAGGTATCCAGAGAGTTCACCAAACCCCCACCGGGAGCACAAAGCATCGTAGCACAAATTCACAGCTGTGTTACCCCATCTATGAACTGCTGGAGTACACGACGGGGTGGATCCTGCAGGTCCAGAGCTTCAGGATCTCCATGACTCAGGGCAACAACAGGGTAACCAGGAGGAGTACTGATGAGGACCCAATATGGATGCTGTCACAGAAGCTGAAGACCTCAAACCAGACCAGTGACTCATTGCAATGAACATCTGCACACGAAGATGTGTGCACAGAGGGGGTGCTGTGGGATACACCATGACAGACGACAGCTCCCACGATGAGATGTTTTCTATGCTTTGTTTTTGTTTATTTGGGGGGGGGGAGGTTGCAAGGGCAAAGGGCAGATATAAGGGGAAGAAGAGATGAGGGGGACTGGGGTGCATGATATGAAACTCAGAAAGAAGCAATAAAAAAGAAAATTAAAAAATAAATAAAAGAAACATTATTTGAGGTACTAGAGAGATGCTCAGTAGTTAGAGCATTGGTTGTTCTTCCAGTGGACCTCGGTTCAATCCCCAACACCCACATGATAGTTCACAAATGTCTATAACTCCAATTCCAGGGGAACCACGTACTCTTCTGGCCTCCTCGGGTACCGGATATGCACATAAACCCTCAAGCAAAGCGCTCAGATACATACAATAATAACATATTTTTAAAATAATAGTTGAGGCACTGAGAAGTGGCTCAGTAGCTGCTGCACAAACTTAAGGACCTGTGTTCAAATCCTCAAACCCATGTAAAAGCCAGACTCAGTAGAGCTTGCCTCTGTGACTCCACTGTACCACATTGTCAGATGGGAGGCAGACATAGGAGAATTCTAGCTGGCTCACAGGCCAGCTAGCTGGGTACACACAGCAATGAACAAGAGAGGCTGTCTTTAAAGTAGAAGATGGGCTGATACCCAAAGATGTCCCCTGACCTTCACATAGGTGATTGTGGCCTGTGTGCAACCCTCTCCCTGACACACACACACACACACACACACACACACACACACCACAAAATTTGTTGAAAAGTTCCCTTTGTCTCTTTCAGTGAGAAGATGTCCCAGGATCATCATATTACATCAGGTACTTCCTGCTCATGCGTGTTTGTAAGAAAAAAAAAGACTATTAAATTCTCCTAATTCAAAACACAATCTCTTGTATATTCTGGGAGAATCTGACAAGTTAGCAGTAGTAACTAATTTCCTTTAGTCTTTCCCAAACAACTTATAATAAGGAGGTTGGACGGTTCTTGAAAATAATTGAGTTTGTGTGCACATTAAAAATTTTTTGGAGGGGTTGGGGATTTAGCTCAGTGGTAGAATGCTTGCCTAGTAAGCGCAAGGCCCTGGGTTCGGTCCCCAGCTCCAAAAAAAAAGAAAAAAAGAAGAAAAAAAATTTTTTGGGTTGGTGATGTACAGCAGTCCTAGAGTGCTTGCCCAGCACGCAGGAAACTCTGGGTTTGACCGCCCACCACCATATTAACCCAGCATGGTGGTACGCACTTGTAGTTTCATCGCTCCAGAGGGAGAGGGGAAGGATCAGAAGTACAAGGTCATTCAAAGCTGCATAGCGAGTTTGCAGCCAGGCATGAGACTATCTGAAATGAAATAACATTTCTTGAGGTGGGTGATCCGAAACTCCCCACCCCTGATTCCTAGACGGGTAAAGTATTAGAGCCATAAGAACAATTTAAAATCTGAGCTTGTTGGGGTTGGGGATTTGGCTCAGTGGTGGCAAGTGCAAGGTCCTGGGTTCGGTACCCAGCTCCGAAAAAAAAGAAAAAAAAAATCTGAGCTTGTGTGACTGGCTAACTCACATAGCTATGGCTGGGCATCAGTCTTCCCATCTTGAAATGGTGAGAGCTGCCAGGACTAATCCTGTGTTAAGTCAGAAAAAAATAGAAGAGGAGAAAGAGTTATGTGAGCATGAAGTCCAGTACAAAAGAAAGGCACAGGGTTGGGGATTTAGCTCAGTGGTAGAGCGCTTGCCTAGGAAGCGCAAGGCCCTGGGTTTGGTCCCCAGCTCTGAAAAAAAAGAACCAAAAAAAAAAAAAAAAAAAAAAGAAAGGCGCTTCTGCTCCAGCAGAGTTGCCTAGTTCTCTCCTTTTCTTGGTGCCACGTGCAGGGCATCAGCGTGTCCTGAGGACATCCACCAGGCCTGTACGTAGCAGCTTTGTTTTCAATAGTCTCAAACTGTAAACAGCCAGACGTGTTTACCAATTGGTGAATGAATAAACAATTTGTGGTGCCACTAATCTGAAAGCCCAAAGTTTGAAATGCCGTGAAATCTGAAACAGTTCGAATGCTTGCATCGCGCTTTAAATAGAAAACTCTTGTACTTGATGTCAGGAGATAAATCACAAACAAAAACCCAGGTTCCCGGAAAGGGTTGTAAAATGACTTTCAGGTTATGTGTATTAGCTGCACGGAAAGCAAAAATGAGTTTCGTGTTGACCTTGAGTCTCATCTCCTCGATCTGTATACCAGTATAATGAAATAGTAACTTGGTGAAAGAGGAGTGACGGTTACACATGATAACATACATGAATATCAAAATGATCATGCTGAAGGAAATCAGACCTACCCTCACCCCCAAGACCATGATTCCATTTATCACAACTTGTATAAGTGCAATATAACTTACCATGACAGAAGGATTGCTGGTTGCCTTAGGATGAGCTGCAAGGGCAGGTAATGGATTGCCAAGGCCAGGAGGAAACCTTTGGAGGGCAGGAGTTTTCTGCTGTTTCTGTTGTGATGATGGCTTCACGCTTTGACCAAAGCTTATTAAACTGAGTACTTTAAACAAGTGGTATATGTTCAACTGTGTCTCAATGTAGCTTTTAAAATATATTTTAATATAATATCTTATTAATTCTATAAGGAGAATTAATAAATAGAATGTACTTTGATCCTATTCACCCTCCATTCTTCCCCCAACTCCTTCCAGATTTACCCCCAACTCCTAATCCTCTCTGCTTCCCCAACTTTGTGTCTTTTGTTTTTTTTTTTGTTTTTGTTGTTGTTGTTATTGCTGTTGTCGTTTTGTTGTTGTCGTTTTTCAATAACCCAATGTGTCCAGTATACGCAGCCCACATGCTCACTGGTGTGGGGTCATCGGCTGGAGGATGGTTCACACCCCAGGGCCACGTCCTTCAAGAAAACTGGTTCTTCTGCCCTCAGAAGCCACCAGCTGTCAAGAGTTCCTCAATGGTCGGGCTCATAAGCCCCTCCCTACGTCCAGCTGGAATGCTAACTGGTTTGATCCCAGGCCGCGATCACAGCTGTGGTTTTGTGAGTTCATGAAGCATCCTGTCATTTCTAGAAGACAGTTTGGCGTCAGCCTCCTCTGGCTCCTAGAATCTTCTCATCCTTTCTCCTCAGATGATTCTCGAGCGTCGGTGTTTGTAGCTGGGCACTCCACTGACACTTCTCTGCCCCTGACCAGTTGTGAGATTTTTCACTAGCCATTGTCTGCTGCACAGGGAAGCTTCTCTGATGAGGCCTGAGAGCTGCAGTAAGCTATGGGTCGAGAAATAGGAATCTAGAGGGCAGAGTATCAGTAGGAGGTTTACATCTGGGGCCTGTGAGCTCCCCGATCATGGGCACTTGGCTGGATTCACAGTGCCAGGCATGTGTTTCTGCCCATAGAGTAGACGGTACAGCTGTTATGCTGTTATTAAAAGCTGTCAAACAGGATTAATATAAATTAATATATATGTGTGTGTATATGTATATATATATTTTTTATATATATATATATATTTAAGTTAACCTTGAACTTACTCTTTTTTTTTTTTTTATTAACTTGAGTATTTCTTATTTATATTTCGAGTGTAATTCCCTTTCCCGGCTTCCGGGCAAACATCCCCCTAATCCCTCCCCCTCCCCTTCTTTATGGGTGTTCCCCTCCCCATCCTTCCCCCATTGCCGCCCTCCCCCCAACAATCACGTTCACTGGGGGTTCAGTCTTAGTAGGACCAAGGGCTTCCCCTTCCACTGGTGCTCTTACTAGAATATTCATTGCTACCTATGAGGTCAGAGTCCAGGGTCAGTCCATGTATAGTCTTTAGGTAGTGGCTTAGTCCCTGGAAGCTCTGGTTGCTTGGCATTGTTGTTCATAAGGGGTCTCGAGCTCCTTCAAGCTCTTCCAGTTCTTTCTCTGATTCCTTCAACGGGGGTCCTATTCTCAGTTCAGTGGTTTGCTGCTGGCATTCGCCTCTGTATTTGCTGTATTCTAGCTGTGTCTCTCAGGAGCCATCTACATCCGGCTCCTGTCGGCCTGCACTTCTTTGCTTCATCCATCTTGTCTAATTGGATGGCTGTATATGTATGGGCCATATGTGGGGCAGGCTCTGAATGGGTGTTCCTTCTGTGTCTGTTTTAATCTTTGCCTCTCTATTCCCTGCCAAGGGTATTCTTGTTCCCCTTTTAAAGAAGGAGTGAAGCGTTCACATTTTGATCATCTGTCTTGAGTTTCATTTGTTGAACTTACTCTTGGGCATTTTCCTTTTGGACATTTATCTCAGAGAACAAAACTGCACGTGAGTGTTCAAAGTAGCTTTATTCAAAACCAGAAGCAACTCTACTGCCCTTCAGGGGGTGACTGATTAAAGAAGCTCTGATTCTCCACAAGATGGCCGACTACTGAGTAGGGAAAGGAAGGGAGAGGGCAGGCACCTGGGAAGGGTCACAGGGCTCTGTGGGGAGCAACAGAGGCAATGCTGAAAGGTCATACACCGTGCGGTCCACTTATCTAACATCCTCTATGACAGTTGTGGAGAGCAGGCTGGTGGCTATAAGGTGACAGGGACGTGTTAGGGAGGTGTGACTCTAAAGCTGGAGGTTTTATTGTTTTGTTTTGTTTTGTTTTGTTTTTTTCTGGGATTCAGCCTTTCCATATGCTGATTATTGCGATGGTTATGTGATCTGTATGTGGAACCACATTGTGTTAGTGCATGTAGATACTGTTAAAAACTGAATAAAGTCTATATTTTACTTAACAGTATTTTACCAATCTTAGTTTCCTGGGTTTGATTTTTACTGTGGTCATATTAGGTGTCACCTATCACACCTATCAGGAAAGGTAGGTTTAAGGGACTCTATATTATTTTTGCAACTTCTTGTGAGGCTATAATTTTTAATTTAAATATTATAATTATTATTTTTTTATGATGTGGACCTCAGACTCGCAATGTTGTAGTCATCATGCATGTACAACTATTATTGATTCTTTATTATTGATTCCTTGTGGTGGTAAGGATTGGACCTAAGACCTTGTGTTCACTAGGCAAGCAATCTACCCTAGGTCTATGTCTCCAGCCACTTAAAGTAAAATAAAAATAATTTTAAGTTACTAAGCAAACATAAGGGGAATAAAAAGCGAGGTTGGGCTGGTTAATTTGAGGTTCTTTTAAAATATCATTTTTCTAATCTTAATTTAGTGTGTGTGTGTGTGTGTGTGTGTGTGTGTGTGTGTGTGTGTAACAATTTGGTTCCTTCCTTTCATGGTGTGAATTCTGGATCTATTGGACTATCTGACCTAATTTACAGCTCTTTTGTTTTTTATTTTATTTTATTTTATTTGAGGCAGGGTCTCACTGTGTAGCTCTGGCTGGCCTCAGACTCACTATGTAGATCAGGGTGGCCTTCAACTCACAGAAATCTGTCTGCTTGCCTCCTAAGTGCTGAGACCTAATGTGAGTGCCACTGTGCCAACTTAATTTACAGCTTCTTGTTTGTTCGTTTTAGTTTTTTGTTTTGTTTTGTTTTGTTTTGTTTTGTCTTGTCTTGTCTTGAGACAGGGTTCTCTGTGTAGTCCTGGCTGTCCTAGAACTCACTCTGTAGACCAGGCTGGCCTCAAACGCAAGAGATCAAGCATGCCTCTGCTTCTGGAGTGCTGGGACCAAAGGCATGCACCACCACTGCCTGGCTAATTTAGTTTTTTAAGTGACACCTTTTCCCTAAATGCTTTAAATAGCTGGTATGAGAGACAAAGAGCAAATGAACTCATTACTCTCGATGTTACAAAAAAGCAAAAATATTGAACACGTTTATGGATATGTGGTATGCCATTGGTCTTAGATTTTCAAGGCCTAAGCCATTAGAATGTGAACATGGGAGCAAACGCGTATCTTTATAATTCCACGCCTACCGTAGGGCCTGGCTCACTGCAGGAGCGCAGGAGGCCTTGGGTAGGAATGAACAGAGGGAGCGTGAAGAAGGGGAGAGAAAAGGGAGGGCCTCTGCCAGCCTTGAGCGGGTGCTCTTCTTCAGGTCAGTTTTGAAGACCATGCTTAGCCTCTGACAGATAAGTGCACACTCCTTGCAGAGGGTGTGGGCAGGAACGGAAGTCATTGCTGTGACTAGACTCCCATTTCACCAGGGACAAAGAGCCTCACTGCGAGTGCTTCCCAGGTAAACTGGGGTCAGGCCGGGAGTGGGGTTCTGCAAGACTCGATGAAGTAGCCTGTGGGCTAGGGAGGACTTTACAGCTCAACTTTTAGGCTTCTGAGGGCCACACTGGACAAAGAAGACTTGTCTTGGGTCACACATCAAACACACAAACATGAATTAGAGCTGTGAACAGAAGTAAGACCTACTTATAATTTTTGTGATATCTGTCACTCCAGTCAAGTACCATCCTAAGGAAGGGCTGCCCTGTTTAGAGAAGTCTTTTGAAACCTTTGAGCAAGCTCTAAGTTTGTGGTCGCTGACAAAGAAAATGGACATACGTACTGATAAAACTTAATTAATTTTTTAAAACATACTTTAAAATATATTTTATTTATTTAAATATATTTTAAAATATAAAGAAAATGAACACTCAGGAGGCAGAGGCAGGCAGATCTCTGTGAGTTTGAGGTCAGCCTGGTCCTCAGAGTGAGTTCCAGGACAGAGAACTATACAGAGAACCCTTGTCTCAGAAAATATTAATTGATTAATAATTAATTAATTAAAGTAAAAGAAAAGCCATAAAACTAGCGGTGTATTTTCCCACGGTTTCTGAGAAACGAGTGCACAGGTCTCCAGTCGATGGGTGTAGCTGCAGTTCTCAGTGAGTGCTAAAGGCTTTCCGCAGATGTTTTGACTCTAGTTTTACTCTTAGTGTGCCTCATTCAGGAAAAGAGCTATTCTCAAATGCAGGTGCTGCCAAGGCAAGGGCATGAATGAAGCATGGCAGAGAAGGGAGGGATGCTTGTTTTGAGGTAGAGAGACATTGGATAAGTTTTGTAAAGAGTCAGGATTACACCTACTGGCAAGTTGGATGTTAGACTGGAACTTTAGACAGTGTATTTGAAAATTGGCAGGTAGAGTATGTATGTTAATTGAAAATTGAGTAAAAAGCATATTAAAGTAGCAATTATATTCTAGATTATTTAGTTCATTCTGTATGTATGGGTGTTTTGCCTGCATATATGTCTGTGTGCCACGTGTGTGCCTGGTGACCTGAAGGTAGGAAGAGGATGCCAGGTTCCCTAGAACGAGAGTTACAGACAGTTGTGAGCCATGGCGCGGGTCCTAGGAACTGAACTGAGGTCCTGTGCAAGAGGGGCAAGTGCTCTTAACTGCTCAGCCATCTCCCTAGCTCCGTATTTCCCAGAAACCTTAAAATCTGTTTTCAGATTCTTAAATAAAATCAGAAAGCAAGGTTGGTCATGTATTTTTTCAAGACTCACAGGGGCTGTATTTGGGCAACATGTTGAAATACGTAAATTTCTTTGCCTTCATTTGGGATTGCCAAGTTTCGGTTTCATTTGCAATGCTTGCTATGGTGTTTGTTTTAATATTATATTGATATGATCATATTATTCTTAATTTATATTGATAAGTTGGTTTCCACCTCTAAGTCATGTTCAAGACCCTCATGTTATTAGCAGAACCCACTGAAAAATGCAAAATCCCTGAGTCAGTTGTTATTAACCACTTCTGGCACAGATTTTGTTTTGATACCATAAATAACTTAGTAACATGTTACAAATCATAGAATCTTTTCAACATCTGGCCTTGACTTAACAATACTTTGAAAAGCAAATGATGCCACCACGAATGATGACTGCATCGTCACATGAAAGGACCTGTCTGCTGCCCATGCACACATAAGTGTAAGGCTGTCCAGTGAAGCAGAAATAGTCGATCTATCAGGAACCATGACCCTGAAGAAAACTTATGGTCCCTCCTCTGACATTTCTCTAAGTGTGAGTTTTAGGCAGAAATTGAATTGCCTTCTATTAATTTTAGGCCACTCTTTTACTTATCATCCCTGGGGTGGGGTGTTCATGTGTGACTCTATCAGACATGTTGACACTAGACAAAGAAAATAACTTTAACATATAGCATAACTTAATATAAATCTTTTATTTATTGTCTTTTAAGAATCTTTTAAAAGTAATTTATTGTGTATACAAGGGTGAGTGTATGTGTGTTTACATTTGTGAGCCACCATGTGGGTGCTGGGAACTGAACACAACCACATAAATATATAAAATTTTTAAAAGAGACTGGGGAAGGTTTGGGGAGGTTGTAAATAGACTTAGAAATTTCCTTAATCATCAAAAAAGACTTCTGGAAACAAACTATTTCATAAAGGCACAGTAAGAATTATTTCATTCAATGCTAAAAAAAAATGGAGTTAAGACATTGTGGCACTTTCTAAAATATCTAGGATTTCTCAAAATGTTAGGAGAATAGTGAGTGTGTATGCAGATTATCAACATTCTCCTTCATACTTTGAAGAGTGTGCAAGGAGTTAGTGTTGGTAGCACGGCCAGCTTCACCAAGAAGAAGCATATCAACTTATCCATTGTTCTTGCGTGTCTCCACGGCTTTGAAATCATATAAACCTGATTCGGGGTGATCCTACTTCGTTCTTCAACGACATCCCCTCCTCTGCACTTGTGTTTTCACGTTCCACACTTTTTCCTACAACCCTTTATACTATAGCGTGGCTACTTTTTACAGGATTCAAAGATATTGATTGGGTAGAAGCAAGAGTATCTAGGGGATTTTTTCCTTCTAAGAGATACATGGAACAAAACCGAGGCTATGGATACATTGAACATAAAACAGAGGCTATGGATGGATACATTGAACATAAAACGGGGAGGCTATGGATACATTGAACATAAAACGGGGAGGCTATGGATACATTGAACATAAAACGGAGGCTATTGATACATCGAACATGAAATGGAGGCTATGGATACATTGTACATAAAATCCAGACTGTTTCCCTTCATGACAGTTCTCATCCACCACCTTAACCTTTCACATCATTTTCTGAAGTCACTTCATCCTCAGTTGAAAATGCCAACCTAAAAATAAGCAATCACCCTGAAAAGGATCCAGATGGGAATGGAAAAGCATATTACACACTCATTTAGTCTGAAGAACCTTTTCTATACATGTCATCCGACTTACCTTGTTTCTATTCATTTCTGCCTCAACATAGAGGGGTGCATGAGACCCCCAGAATTGTTCTGACCCACTGAAACAAGATTCCTTTCTCAAGGTGTCTGGTTCCAGGAGGTAATCATTTATTATGGACCTTTAGAAGTTCAAGAATGTATTGAAAATGAATGTGAGTAGTTTGTATGTATTCTTTAATTGAGCTAAGATTTTGGCTAATTATGTGTATTCTTTCTTTTTTATATATATATTTTTCCTTTTTTTTTACCCTAACCCTAACCTTAACCCTAACCCTAAATTATGTGTATTCTTAAGAAGCAAACTTTTTGTTTCAATCTAGGAAGTGATGGCTGCATCGAGTGCATAACTTGGCAAATTCCCTAACTCTTTGGCTCTAAGAATGTGGAAGACTTTCTAAGACAGGGCGGCAGCTTCTTAGACGCAGAAAACCAGGGCATGAGAATTATGAGCACAATATGAATGCTGTAAATTATGAGCAGAGTGAGAAACGCAAATTCTAGACTATCCCAGATCTGTAATAAATCGATATTTTTAAAATTCTCTTTTTAGAAGAGAGAACAACACGCACATATACGCACGCGTATTTCTATTAGTGGGGACTTTGTACTTGTTGTCACGGAATCTTTGATGTCAGTACACATTCCTCTCAAACACCCACGTCTTTCTTATCTATAGTCCTGTCTAAGGGCAACTGGCGTCCAGAATGAGAAATGTGAGACACCACAAGATGTTGAATCACTAAAGGAAAAAAATAACTTACATTTTATACCAAGGAAGGCCATTTTTCTGTGTCATATTAGAACATTTATCAGAGTAAAGAATTGAGATAAAAAGCATTTGCTGAATAAATTATGTTTTAAGTCATAGAGGGTCCATTCTCTAAGCAGTGCATTATAAAAAAATTCCAATCTGTCCCCCAATTGGGGCGGCTCACACCTTTGATCCCAATACTTGCTTGAGAGGCAGAGATCAGTGTTATCTCTGTGAGTTCAAAGCCAGTCTGTCAACATATTGCATTTAAGAACAGCCAAGGGTACATAGAGAGACCCTGTATTAACAACAATAAAACAAAAATATTGTTCAAGCTCAAGATTTAAACCTTGATAGGTTTAATTTCACATGAATGAAGGGTCATGATTTTGGTTTCTTTTTTGTTCCCTAAATCTCAAAGCACAGATGCTGTAAGGGTAATTAAACTGTTGTATTTGAAGATGTTGAGCTGAAAACCAAGAGAACCACCTTCAAGTGGTTTGAAGGAGAAGAAAGCAGAGCCTCTCAGTCCTCTCTGTTCAAAGTCTGGTACCTAAGTCTTATTCAAACCAAATTTCCTCCAAAGATGGATATGCCTCTCCGCATTTTGGCTCTCTGAATTGTAAAGAGCTGACATGAGGCTAGAGGGGAACACTTTGGTCCCTGCCAAGCACTTTTCTTTTTTCTGTTGCCTCGAGTTTATTTTACTTGGTAACACAGCAGTTTACCCACACCTCCCCCCTATTGGTTGAATGTGGTTTCTGTCCCAGCAATCCATATATTAGATGCCTGTACTTCAAAGTGGTGACTCTGAACCTTTGAGAGGTGGGGCTGGCTGGGGAGGCTCTGTGGGTGTGCTGTAAAAAGGGATTAAGGCTTTTCTCTGCAGTTCTGGGAATTCCCAGGTGGGGGGTGGGGGACAGATACTGGGTAAGGGCTGTCCTTTAGGGAGCCTAGCTCTCCTCCCCTTTCTCGATGACTTCCTGTAGTCTTTGTGGTGCTTTCTCTCCAAAACCTTCTTACTATATTGTAATCGTTTTTTGTAGTAAGGCTCTCAACAGAGGCTGATTGGGACCCATTCAATTATATACTGTGAATCTAAAAAACTGTGAACCAAAACCTCTTTTCAACCTAAGTTACTTGCCTTTGGTATTGTGTTGTAATGATAAAAATCTTATTATTTCATGCCTCTGTGCGATCACACACTTTCTGAGTTTGAGGATCATTCCTGTATCACTTTCCTTGAAGCAACACAGATGAGAACACTTGTATTTTGAAAAAGACTTTCACACCTCTCCTAGTTTGCTTTCTGCTGCTGTGATAAACACCAATACCAAAGGCAACTTGGGGAGAAAAGGCTTACTTCCTCTTAGAGCTTACAGACCATGGTAATGGAAAGGACAGGAACTCAAGGCAGGAACTGAAGCAGAGGCTATGGAAGAATGCTGCTTACTGGCTTGTTCCCTCTGGCTTGCTCATCTACCTTTCCTTTACAGTCTTGACCCTAGGGTTAGCAATAGGCTTGGCCCTCTGTGGTGGTTTGAGTAGGAATGACCCGGATAGATTCATGTGTTTGGATGCTTGATCAAAGGAAGCAGCACTATTAGGAGGTGCGGCCTTATTGAAGGAGGCATGGCTTTGTTGAAGAAAGTGTGTCATTGTGGGCTTTGAGGCTCTACTCACAGTGGAATGTAGTCTCCTTCTTGCTGCCTTTGGATCAAGATGTAAAACTCTCAGCTCCTCTAACACCATGTCTGGCTGCACACTGCCGTGTTTCCTCCCATGATGATGATGATGGACTAAACTTCTGAAACTGTAAGCCAGCCCCAATTAAATGTTTGCCCTTATAAGAATTGCCTTGGTGATGGTGTCTCTACATGGTAATAAAACCCTAACTAGGACATCCTCCTACATCAATTAGCAGTCGAGAAAATGCTTTGCGGACATGTCATAGGCCAGTCTGATGGAGGCGGGTCTTCAACTGAGATTTTCTCTCTCCAGGGTGTCTAGGCTTGTCAAGTTGACAACCAGCACAACACCTCATTTTTTATTCTTTATGAATGTAAGCATATCTATTGGTATCAACGTATTATAGATGACCAATAAGACCAATAAGGATTTGAAGATTGATTGACTGGTTGACTGACTAAATGAGCAAATGACTATATGAACAACCCAGTGACTTTCCTCTTATTCTTCATGGTATCTGGTAGAGAGAGGCTCAGAAGACAGATCACCTCTTAAAGGACATTTGTTGGAATGGAACCTGGCAGGTTGCCGTCCTCAGCTCTCTGCCCATCAAACACAAATACTACCCATTCTCCCATTTCTCATTACAGTGTGTACATGTGTCCCGTGGCATCCTGGTAAGATGCACCAGAAAGGGGGCTGGAGAGATGGCTCAGTGGTTAAGAGCACTGATTGCTTTTCCAGAGGTCCTGAGTTCAATTCCCAGCAGTCACATGGTCGCTTACAACCATCTGTAATGAGACCCGGTGCCCTCTTCTGGTGTGTCTGAACCATTTTTTTAGGGAACTAATGCATTTCTACCCTGTACTAAAAAGGTGTTTCAGGACTGGTTTGTGCAGGGTGCTGAAACTACCCTACCTCTTGGATATTAAAATGAGCAAGCTGCAACATGGTACAGCCAAGAAGCAAGAGGCACTAAAAAGAGCTATGTGACCATCTAAACCAAAGAACTAAAACCGGGCATTGTGCTTTGTGAATTATGCTATACAAAATGAAGCAAGGCATTCTACTTTCAAAAGGGAGGTTCTGCAAGCCTTTTGAAGGCTGCTTTAATGACTGTGATCTCTGGTGGAATAGAGATGGAACCTTTAGGAGACAGAGCAGACTTTCGATTTTCCATGTATGTGGAAACATTTTAAATAAGCCCCTTTCTCATGAGATACACTTTGTTTCTTCGGTCACTTTCTGTACCAGGAGGCCCAGGACACTTGCTTGTCCCAGTCCTTCATTCTTAGACAATCCCAGGTGAAGTTGGGCTTCTCCACTTCCGTCCCATGGTGCAATGTTTTGCTTAGATCACTTACCAACTGCTGGAAGCCCCTGTCCCCCAGAGTCTCACTATTTCATTATAAAGTCCAGAAGAACAGGCCCTTGTTCCCAGGCAGGAAATCACAGAAGCTTTGTTTGTTTATTATTTTTAACCATTATGCATTCGTGTGCTTCATAGCTTCTTCAGTAATTGTCGGCTCTGAATGCTTTGGCATGTGATCTAGGTCAGCTGCTCGTCCCCTGGGATGTGTCAATCCATGAAATCCCCTTAAAGTTCAAGCTTCAAACTCAAATCCACCAGCAAATAATCTCTTCAAATATTCTGTCTGCCATGGGGGGAAAAGTCCTCAGCTGTTGATCTCTCTCTCTCTCTCTCTCTCTCTCTCTCTCTCTCTCTCTCTCTCTCTCCTTTAAAGGTTTGTTTGTTTGTTTGTTTGTTTGTTTTTGTATGTGAGTACACCGTCGCTGTCTTCAGACACACCAGAGGAGAATATCAGATCTCATTACAGATGGTTGTGAGCCACCATGTGGTTACTGGGAATTGAACTCGGGACTTTTGGAAGAGCAGTCAGTGCTCTTAACCACTGAGCCACCTCCCAGCCCTGGACTCTATTTTTATAAGCACTTTCCCCTCTCTATCTTTGTGAAAAATGCAGAAAGGCAAGCAAAGGAAACCATGTGTGCTGTGGTACTGTCTGAAGGCAGTCAGCACATGGGCCAGCCGTTGGGTTAGGAAAGAGCTTTTACACAGCACTGAAGCGGATTCAAGCAGTCCGATGTTTTTACACTATTGCCCTTCAATTACCACAAGAAAATCAGATTTTTTTCATTGTGCTTCCAGTTTCCTACCTTACCAGGGTACACATCTTGGTGAGTCATGGGTCTCTGGGAAAATGGAATTTTGAAGAAAAAGAGGACTGGACTCTGCCCCTTCAGATCCTGTAACGAGAGCACACTGACAGATTTCATTTGCCTGTTTCTGCTCCTCTCAGGTCTCATCCCACCCAGCAGATCTTAAAGAGCTTACACACTGGTTTCTTTTTACTTCAGATGGTGATTCTAGCAGTTGAGAGTAGGAAGAGAAAAGATTGGGAGCAGATGAAACAAAATCTTGATTGTGGTCATGTCTTATAGGGTTTCTATAGCTGTATGACCACCAGACACCATGACCAAAGATCAAGTTGTGTGTGTGTGTGTGTGTGTGTGTGTGTGTGTGTGTGTGTGTGTGTCTGGGATGGGGTCAGGTCAGAAACTTAAGCAGGGCAGGAACCTGGAGGCAGAAGCTGATGGAGAGGCCATGGAGGGGTGGTACTTACTGGCTTCTTCTTTATCACTTGTGCAGTCTGCTTTCCTACAGAAGCCAGGACCACCAGCCTGGGAATGGCACCACCCACAGTGGGCTGGTCTCACCCCCCCCCCCCCCCATTGATCATTAACTGAGAAAATGACTGGATCACATGGAGGCATTTCCTCAACTGAGGTTCTTTCTTCCTTGATGACTCTGGTTTGTGCCAAGTTGGCACAAAATCAGTCAGAATAGGTTGATAGATACTAGATGATTGGTATGTAGATATTGTCTGTATTGTGTTCCATAGTCCTAGAGATTTAAAAAGTTTAACACTTTTTAGCAGGGCAGTGATGGTGCACACCTTTAATTTCAGCACTTGGGAGTTAGTGTCAGGTGGATCTCTGAGTCTGAGGCCAGCCTGGTCTACAGAATGAGATCCAGGATAGCCAAGGCTACACAGAGAAACCCTGCCTTGAACAACAAAACAAATACATGTATGTCAGAGGTAGAGGTCAGAGGACAACTGATAGGACTAGGCCTGCATCTTGCATGTTGTGGGTCCTCAGGATCGAACTTGGGTTGTCAGACTTGGCTGCAAGGGCTTTTGTCCACTGAGCCATCTCACTGACTCCCTAAGAAACTTTTAAAGTTCTACATGCTGTTTAAAATGTGGCCTCTGTGTTTAAGGAGTTTAGAGTCTGGCATAGTTTACAAGCAACTACATTACAGTGGAGTCTTGTACACAGATCATTATTATTCTGGGAGACTATTCCCCCCACCCCATTTTAATATCACACGGTGTTTTCTGCAATTGAGTCTTCATCATTGAGGCCTCTCTCAGGTGAGTGCTCTACCACTGAGTTCAATCTCATGCTTTCTGACAGAGATTCTAGAAGGTTCTCACTAACAGTCAAGGGAAGAGTTACAGAGTACCTCACCCTTCATCCCCACTTGGTACCTCTTCGTGGAGGATATAAAAAGGCTTCTTCAAAAACACAGTTTGAGGATGAGTGTTTTCCCATAGTTTCAGGTAAAGGTAAGGCTGTATAGCAAAAAGAGCCCTGACTTGGGCAAGCAGACTCTAGACCACAGGAGAGTACTTTTCCGTATGTCTGGGGGTGTCCTGTGTCAGCATGGCCAGGGGTGTCCTGTGTCAGCATGGCCAGGGGTGTCCTGTTTCAGCAGGACCAGGGCTATCTTGTGTCATAGTCAATTTGCAGAGCTGGCTGTTTATAAAGTGACAAGTCCCATGTGTCAACTTTCTCCCATGGGATGTGGCACTATTAGGAGGTGTGGCCTGGTTGGAGAAAGTGTGTCACTGTGGTGTGGGCTTTGAGACCCTCCTACCTGCCTGGAAGTCTGTCTTCTGTTTGCTTTGAGAACAAGATGTAGAACCCTCAGCTCCTCCAGCACCATATCTGCCAGGAAGTTGCCATACTCCCACCTTGATGATAATGGACTAAACCTCTGAACCTGTAAGTCAGCGCCAATTAAATGTTGTCCTTTATAAGAGTAGTTGTGGTCATGATGATGTCTCTTCACAGCAATGGAAATCCTAATTAAAACAGTAGTACTGGGTTTATGACACAGAAAGTGGGACGAAATAACATAAATTCAGAGACTGGGAGATAGAGAACTTAGCAATACACTGAATTTGGAGACTCTCTGGCACATCTTGGAGTTGCGCCTGTGTTCAAGAGGTGTATATATCTGCAGGGAGTCTAGGTAAGTATGCTGTCTGGACCAGAAGTCTATACATTGCTAGATGCCACATTGACTGAGAGCATGCTGATGTTGAACTTGTCCTAGAGAGAATGACAGGGGAGAGAAGAGCACAGCAGCTGCTGCTGCTCTGATGTGGCTCAGAATTTAAAGACCAGGGAGAGAAGGGAGGTTGTGAAAGAGTGCAGGTATCAGTGAGTATCGCATCTGCTAATGAGGAGATGACACAAGTCTGTCAGGGTTACTGGGTAGAATGTAGCAAACGAGGTCAGATGGGAACAGGAACCTTTTTCATGTACCCTTCTGCTTGTTTGGAGACAGGGTCTTGCCCTAAGGCCCAGGCTGGCCTTGAACTCTTCCTTAGTCTCTTGATTGCTAGCACTGTGGACCTGTGCCACCCTGCCCAACTGTACTCTATTTTACCTGCTAACTATGGTAACCCAGTGCGTGAAGACTCAAACCATACATGGATTTGTTAGAGAAAGTGTAGGCCTAGGACTCCAGGGAGCAGAAGGAAAGGACAGAGAGTTCTCAGAGCCCATCTTCCTAGAAACCAGGCTGTGGAGTGAGTACCAGGAAAGGGGTGTGGCTAAGGCAGGGAATAGAGACTTCATGTTATCACCTGTCACCCACCAGCCACGAAGCCTGCCTGCAGTATGTGTCCTTACCTCACTTCCTCTTGTCATCTGATCTTCACAAGCATTGGGAAGTTTCCATCAGGAACTCAATACATTTCTGCTGACTTAAATCCTTAGAGTGGGTTTTCCCAAGCCATTCATTCAGAATGACTGTCACTTAAGGAGGCACGGTATTTTTGCTTCTGTTTGAAAATTACAATCTAGTCAGGTTTAACCCCAATCTTATCTTTAAGATAAAAGGGGAAAACAGAAGGAAAATTCCGACCTGACACATTTTAGCATATATAGTTCAGATTAATCAAAATGACCTGGGAAATGGCCTCAATGTTCTACTTTAAAAACTTGTTTGTTAATTTTGTTTTGTTTTGTTTTGTTTTTCATAACAGGGTTTCTGTGTATAACCCGGCTGTCCTGGAACTCGCTCTATAGACCAGAGATCTCAGAGGTCCGTCTGCCGCTGTCTCCTGAGTGCTGGGACTAAAGGTACTCGTCACCGCCACCAATCTAACTCTACTTTTATTTACTGGTAAAGGCACTGCATTAAGGTCTCTAGAGGAACAGGACTTATAGAATGAAACTCTATGGGGGATTTATTAGAATGACTTACAGGCTGTGGTCCAGCTAGTCTAACAATGACTGTCTACGGGAGGAGGTCCACGAACCCAATAGTTGTTCAGCCCATGAGGGTGGGTGTCTCCCTTGTTCTTCAGTGTAACCAGGATCTCAAAGACATAGGCTCTAAGGCCAGTGAAGGAATGGCCTTCCAGGGAGAGTGAGAGCAAGCAGGTCAAGAGCAAGCCTTCTTCTTCCATTCCCTTTATATGGGCTGTCAGTAGACGGTAGGGCCCAGGTGAAGGGTCAATCTTCTCACCTCAGAAGATCCAGATTAAAAATGTTTCTTCGCCCTTCGAATGATTTGATAAAGAAAAGGGATCCCTCATAAGAGTCTGCAGATGTTTGGGTGTTAATTAGTTCCAGATGTAGTTGAATCGAGAACCAAGAATAGCACTCACAGGTGCACATAGGATTTGACTGTGCAGTACAATGCCAGGTCTTCTCCCTGGCTAATATGAAGTAACAGCCGCAACAAGGAATCAATTAATTCATTGTCTTGAGCTTTGTCAAGATTATGCAGCTTTCCAGGTGAGTTAAACAGATCCTGAGAGGCTGAAG
The DNA here is from genome assembly GCF_021556685.1 of Rattus norvegicus. Classification (NCBI taxonomy): domain Eukaryota; kingdom Metazoa; phylum Chordata; class Mammalia; order Rodentia; family Muridae; genus Rattus; species Rattus norvegicus. The sequence continues at coordinate 82,914,611 of NC_141544.1, forward strand.
GAAAATCAAAAAAAAAGCCACCAGTCTGCAAAGCCACCCAGTCAGGTGCTCAAGGGGGTTGTGAGACCTGTGGGAAACTTCAGCATCCTTCAGCCCATCTGACACCAGCCGCCTCCGCTTGGCTCATAAACTCCCTCCCCTTCTTTACACAGCTAAGTGAAATCCACTCACCCCATCAGAGGAGTAAGCCAACCACAAAACAAACCTATTAAAAGGCCACTCAAGTCTGCCTTAAGTGAGCCAAAGCGGGGAAGCCTGCACGCAAGTGCTTTCAAGGAGAGATGCTTTGCATTTCGACGCTGAGAACCTTGTGTCTGAGTCTACACTGGAGAGCCCTGTCGGGAGAGGGCCTGGAAGAGACAGGGTGAGGTGGAGCCGAAACTGAGTCCTGGCTGTTGTGGAATGCACACCCAGCATGGTCTTGGAGCAACGAGGAGCTCTTGTTGGACGGAGAAAGAGACAAATAGTTAAATGGAAGAGCTTGGATGTTGAGGTTGGGTTACACACGAGTTCAAACCCCAGATTTATTCCAGTGCAGGTCTACTGTTGGTTTAGAGTGGTGGTTAAAGCAAAGCTTTGGAGTTGAACGCGCTTGCATTTTGGTGCCTCCTGCGACAGGTAGGATGAGGAACGTCTATTCGCCTTACAGCCGTTCTGTCACAGTGGCTTCAAGAAAGGAGAAGTGATGCTAGCATTTCAGGAAGGAGGAGAGCTAGGAAGGTTCTGATCGCACTGTGGAGAGTGAGAGAAGCCCTTTCAGCATGGCAGTGGGAAGGTGCCGGACGTGGAGAGAGGGGGCCATGAGAGTTGGTAAGAAGAACGGGCAGCAGACACAGCAGCCTGGCTCACCAGCAGGCTTCAACTTCAGAGGGAAGGCTAGGAGTCAGTTCGGCTGTTGTGGTTGGGGTTGGGGATGCTTAGAGGAGCAGTTGTATGTCTTCCTGCATGAGGAATCCCAGGAGGAGGCTGTCCCGTAGATGTGTGCAGTGGGCCCATCTGACATCTACCTTGCTGTATGCTTGTCTGTAAGGGCCTGAAGCTGGACTATTCTTCCCTTGCTGGGGCCCAGTCTGACTCAGAAGCCCTTGAGAGACCCATTGGGGAAATGCAGAAGGCCACTGAGCACTTAGACCAGTGGGTATACCATGGGTTCTATGGAAGGGGGAGTGACATTCAGTAGTTGGGGAGAAAACTGATCCCACACATCACAAGGGGCTTTGTGTACTGAGACAGAGGATGAGAAGGGTAGAGCAGCCGCAGGCTGTAGATAACCTAGGGCCTCTCTAGGCCCAGAATGAGCCCACCAGACCAGAAACAGACAACACGCTTCTCCACAGCTGGAGTTCATCCCAGACCTACAAGCTTAGAGCCTCTCACCAAGAACAGAAGGAATCCAGAGGACAGGACAAGGACCAGGCTTCCCAAAGCAAGAGAGACAGAACAAGGCAAAGGAATGGTTCTGACTGAATGTTGTACCTTGCGTTATTTGAAGAGCTGTTCAAAATAAGCCAAGATAACCAGGAAAAATAGAAAACACAAACGACTTATTTTGCTTCCTTGCTTGCTTTTTAAAGACAGGGTTTCTTTGGGTAACAGCCCTGGCTAGCCTCAAACTCACAGAAATCTGTCTGGCTCTGCTTCTCAAGTGCAGGGATCAATGGCATGGACCACCATGCTCAGCCAAAAATGACACTTTTGTCTGCCTCCTGCCTTCCCCCAAATCAGGATCTTTTTGACTCAATCAGTGTTTGTTTCTGCTCTTCAAGAGGATTTGGGATGCTAGGGGCTAAAATGACAAGTTATAGGAAATGAACCACTGACACTCCCATCTCAGAGATCACAGCCCACCTGGAGATGAGCTTTGTCAATGTAGGTTCTAACTGTACTTCTCTGGGCCTTTTACAAACAAAGGGCTATCTTATCGCACTGCAGGGGAGTTATTGTGAGGAAATGACATGTGCTAAGCACTGGGGACAGTGCCCAACATGCCACTATGCCCAGAATGTCAATCCTTAGCTCCCTCCAGCTTCCTGGTCTGCAATGTCCCTGTCACAAATAGGTATGCTGAGAGGGGGAATTGCCCTTTCTTATTTCCGTTGCCTCTCTGAAGAATGAGTCTATTTCTCCTTGTCTACAGCAAGGAAACCCAGCCCTCATTCACTCCCATAACAATGGCTGCTGAGATTCCGCCCAGAATAGGGTGCTCAGGGTTCCAAGATGAGACACTTGGATACTATTTATCACTCTCAAAGAGCTCAGTCCTGGAGGACAGTTGTCTTGTTTCTTTGTAACAGATGAGTAACAGAGGTGCCAGCTGCCTGGGGGCAGGTATAGCACAAACACAGCTCCCTTCTAACTAGACTTAGAAGACAGAGGTGCATCCCACCAAGCCAGGCCAGTGAAGTAGATCTGAGGAAAAGAGACTGACTTGGGTGTGGAGAGGTGGTGGAGGATGGTCCAAGCAGTCCACGGCCAGAGCAACAGAACAGTGGAGATGGCCTGTAACAAAATCAGAGAAGGCAAGAGAAAGACAGGAGTGTGTGGTGTGTGTGTGTGTGTGTGTGTGTGTGTGTGTGTGTGTGTGTAACCTGAGGAGCTGAGTGTAGGCCTGTTACAATGACTCCATAATGTTCCAGACTTCTAACATGTTGTGAAAGTTAAAGGAAATAGTTGACATAAACCAAGTGCCTCCCCCGAGACCACTGCCCCATGGATAGTCTATACCACTGCCCCATGGATAGTCTATACCACATGAACATACTGGCACTAAGTATTCATCAAGGAGGTAATGTGAGTTCAGGGAGGTTAGCGATGTGTCCAGGTTTACACAGCTAAAAATAACCAACTCAGAGTCACATTTGGGTTTGCCTGTTCCACAGCCAGGGCTCTGAGAAAAGGCCCGCAGGTCTTCCCTGTTCTACCTGTTTGCTTGTGAACACGCCTTTCTCCCCAGCTCCTGGGTTTAAGGTGTATCACGTTCTGTTACCAGTGAAGTAGCACAAAGGTGGAGTGTGTGCACTCTGCAAATCAGACTCAACAGGAAACTGCTTCTCTATCAGGGTCAAGGCAAACTGCCCAAAAGAGATGGGTCCGGGGTTGGGGATTTAGCTCAGTGGTAGAGCGCTTGCCTAGCAATCGCAAGGCCCTGGGTTCGGTCCCCAGCTCCGGAAAAAAAAAAAAGAGATGGGTCCTCTCCTCCTGCTGGTGGATTAGTGACTATCGGGTTAATCTTGTTATCCAGAGGGAAGAACAGGGTCAGGGCCCAAGATTCAGCTTTAAAAGGCACCAGTCAAAATGTAGGAAGCCCCGGGGAGGCTCATTTCCCATGTGTCCTTGCTGTTTAAGCCTGGGAGATTATATTTAATGAGTCACGGAATACAGTGACAAATGTTTACCTGGCATAGAGAGTCTCAGAGGGAAGGGTCCAAATGTCTACTTCCTCAGCTGGGGCTGAGACCTAGGATGCCTTGGGATTTGTACTACAAATCAGGTCGAGGAACTCAGTCTGAGCATGTAAGCCCAAGGGTCTGATTGGGTGTAAAGTACTCTGTTTACCTGAAGTCAAGGCTCAGAGAGACATGCCAACCCATCCAAGTTCACATAGACCAGGAAAGGCAGAACCAAGATGGGGGCCAAGGATTGGACCACTTGGTTTCACTATGGAGCTGCTCTAAGGAGCATAAACTTACCTGATCGAAGGGCTAAAACTGTCCACTTTCTCAATGACCTGTGACTGGTTTTGCTAGAATGATAGAATTTTTACAACTAAAGCTGACAGTTCAGATCATCTGGTCTGCTGGTTGCATTTTATAGGTAAGAACATGGAGCCTCTGCATAGAAAAATGGCTTGCTTAAGGCTAGAACAATCTTAGTTATGGAGTCCGTTAGGTCACATGATCAGCACTGAATGATCTTTTCATTAATGTCTGATAAGTATGCACCATTTGACTATAGTGTGTGTGTGTGTACACATATATGAATATATATATTGAGCATACATACTGTGCAAGTATGTATATACACTTGCATATATTATATATTCATAATGTGTCTATGTAATTGACCATGATGGTCTCCATCACCCCCAGCCTCCAGCATTACCTCCCAGCAGTATCCTTACCTTTGAATAAGCAAACTGTCCCGGTCAGAATATCTGGAAGCTGGTAGTTTATACAGAAAAGGCGTTTATTCTGGGTCACAGTCCCGGAGGTTGCCAAGTCCAAGAGCACAGTGGTTGGTATGGGTTTGGCTTCTGGCCGTGGTGAGAAGCAGAAGGGCAAGCCGGCTGGTGGCAAAAGAGGCAAAACATGAGAGGCAGCGTCACTGTAGCTCTTGTACTGTTCCAGGCCTGCAAGGGCAGGAAGTCATTGTGAGAAGGCTCCATGCTCCAAGCTCCCTCACAGTACCCACCTCCAACACCAGCACCTGGAAGAGTCAAGGATCGAATCCATGAACTTTGGGGGCTCTGGGAGTTGGGACCATGCTCAAACAACAGCACCATCTTTCTATTTTTACAAAAGAGATATAAATGTGGCCTAATTTTAAAGCAGCCAATAAAAGATTCCTCAAACATCTGTTTCTTCCATGGTTTGAGAGTCCCTGCGTTTTGGTACACAGACTTAGAACGTTGAAGCAGAAAGCTGGGTCCAGTGCTCCATGGTATTCTTCTCAAAGCCCACAAAACACTAAGCAGACCTCCAGCATTCTCGGTGGCAAGGAACGTCTGACCAAAAACTTGTTCACTCTCACGACTTACCTGGGTCCACAGCCCTGCCAACCACTTTGCCCTGGTGGAGAGGAGCCTGGGAAGCCCTTCTGCTTCTCTGCCAGGCAAGGCTCCATTTGCTTGATTACACAGCTGAAGCTGCTCCCACCGCTTCCCCCAAAGAAGCATTTCCGAAGCCCGAGAGAAGGAAACCAGGATTCTCTTCCCCTGGGGTTCCTGCGGTCTCCTGGCCATCTGCTCCAAGCTCCCCTCACCCCCTCAACCCACCCCTCTAGCTCTGACATGACTTGTTCTTTAAAGCAGGCTTGCAAGAAGGACACATTGATGCCTGGCTTCGCATTCCTGCAGAATCCCTCTGGCGCCGGGGCTGGAAATGATCTGTGCAGGGCGCCCAGCCAGCCTAATCATTCCCATACTCACAGATGCAGGGAATCCCAGCTCACTGGCCCAGGGGAGGGAAGGAGCCTCCCTCCTTTTGACAGCATCTCTCCCTGATGGATGTGCTTAGCAGCAATGGCTGCCTGGGAGGAAGATGGGATGGTCTGTCTGGAAGATCCGGTAGGGTTTGCTTAGAGCATCTCTGGCAGGAAGACGGGATAAGCCGCAGTTTGGGACAGCAAATGAACCTGGAACTTGGGTTCCAGCAAGGGAGAAAGTCGGGTATTTTGGGGTGGGGAGAGGAAAATGAAATCAGTCAGGGTCCTAAAAGGAATTGGGGGTTGAGGGGAGCAGGTGGTGGTGAAGCAAGGGGTACGTTCAAATAGGATTATTGCAGAAGAGTTACTGGCAATCTATGAGCTCAGAAACCCACAAATGGTGCAGGGAATTAGACTTGGAGCCCAGGAAGTGTCACCTCAAGAAAAGACCATGACCAGGACAGAAAGAGTTATGCAAAGCAAGCTGCCTTAGAAGGAATGGAAACCAAGGACACAACCAGTTGGAGGCAGTGGCCCAGGGGAGATCCAGGCCGTGAGAATGGTCACACTCAAGGTTCAGGACCTCTCATGTCCACAGGTGCCTCAAGGCCAGAAAGATGGCCTGGCAGTCTTCACACAGTCCATCGTTTGTAAAATTTGCAGAAGTCAAGTGTTTGTTTGTTTGTTTGTTTGTTTGTTATTGTTTTGTTGAGACAGGGTTTCTCTGTGTAGCCCTGGATGTCTTGGAACTCACTCTGTAGATCAGGCTGGCCTCAAACTCAGAGATCCTCCTGCCTCTGCCTCCTGAGTGCTGGAAACAAAAGTGTGTGTGACACCACTCCCGGTGCAAGCTAGATATCTTTTTAACCCTAGTTTCCTTTTGCAATATACATCGTAAGTTTGGTAGCTTTTTTTTTTAAAGATTTATTTATTTTATTATATATGAGTGCACTGTCGCTGTCCTCAGACACACCAGAAGAGGGCCTCAGCTCTCATTACAGATGGTTGTGAGTCTCCATGTGGTTGCTGGAAATTGAACTCAGGACCTCTGGAAGAGCAGTCAGTGCTCTTAACCACTGAGCCATCTCTCCGGCCCCTGTTTGGTAGCTTTTAAGTAATGGTTGGCATCTTGGAAATCTGATTACGAGGAGATGGGTTTGGGGTGGGTAGACTGTTTTTGTGCTGTCTACTTAATTCGTTGCTAGCTGTCTGGTTGCCCCTTGGATCATGTGACTGTCCTACTGGTCCTACTGCAAGCCCACTGGAGAGGTTCACCACTCCTTGCGATCTGCCACTGAAAAGCTGACAACTTTCAAGATGTCCGAGTTTGCTTTCCCTGGAAACTGGTAGGAAATGTCACAGAGGAGGCTTCCATTGGAGATGTGTGTGCAAGGGAATAAAGAGAGCAGCACTGAGAGAGGCTGGCCAGTATATGATCTCAGTCAGTCTGAGAGGTTACAGATGGTCATGTGACCACCTAAGGCAGCATGGGGCCCAGAGAACCCTCTAAAGACCAAAACAGAAAATTCACCATGGGACATGCTACTGGAGACATCAAAGACAAATTAGCTTACAATATTGCACTCCTCTGGCTATTAGACTATTGAGTAATGGTCCCCAAGGAATTGGAATTCCCCAAGAATACCCATGTCAGAGGAAGGGAAAGGCTAAAAGGTCTGGTGTCAGGCAGAGGAGTTGGTCTTCCAGGAACAGACTTCAGACAGTTCTGACAGCTAGTCAGACAGCCTTACAGGACAGACTGCAGCCTAGATACAAATGGTCAGTGATGAGCCAGCTTGTGCCTTGACTCGGACTGCTTAGCTAAACATAGCCCTCGCCTTCTATTTAAACTAAACCTTGGGCTGGAGAGAGCTCAGGCATTAAGAGCCCTTGTCATCTTGCAGAGGGCTTGGGCTTGGTACGCAGTTACTCACATGGTCACTTACAGTTGTCCATAGCTCCAGTTACAGGGGATCCAAAGCCTTCTTTCGACCTCTTTGGGCTCCAGACGTGCACGTAGAGCACAAACGCTCAGACACATAAAATAAATTTAAACCCGAATCTTATTTCAAGACTCCAAAGATGGATGTGGAGATCCCTGGGGCCTCTTTGTTTCTGTCCCTAGTCTTGTCGTGGGGAGTAAGTCTCCTTTCTCTGCAGTGCTGCTTGTCTCTGTGTTTGGTGTACTGAAGACAGGTGGTCCAGCTTAGCTTGTCAGGGCTGCCAGAGCTAATACATTGACACTAATAATCCAGCAACACGTCATTCCAAAGAGTATTTAAGGTAAGTTCCTGCACAAGAAAACTTGAGGTGTCTGAAATCTTTGTTCCATATGAAGAAAACGAGAGAGGTCTTTCCAAATTTAAGAACAGCTTGGACAATTTACTTGATTGCTAGGCATGGTGGCAGGAGGGGGAGGCAAGGAGACCTCAGTGCATTTGATGCCAGCCTGGTCTACCTTGATAGTCCCAGGCCAGCCAGGATTCCCTGGTGAGACCCTTCAATGAGATACCAATGGGAACAGCTCTAGCTTGCCAGTGGTAAAAGAAAATACAATTTCCACCAAATCTATTAAAGACTGGATCATAGTTTTGCTCTTTCCTGTATTGCAAAGTTTCATCTGAGGGGTGGAGTGTCTTCAGGCAAGAGATGAAGAGAAAGTCATACAGGTGTTTCCGAGACAATTAAAAAACATTATCGTTTTGTATATTTTATGATGACTGTGTTATTGGTAATCATTTTTACATTTTGTTGGGATAAGTAGACATTCATTCTTGTGTCTAGAATTTTATTTCCAATTACAATGTAATAAATTATAAGCTCTGGCCAGGAAAGTTAGATCCTGTGTCCACAGTTAGATCCACAGTAGGAGTGCTTAGCCCTTCTTCACAGAAGCCCTTCTAGTACTCCACACTGGCTGAACACATTGGACAGAGTCCTTGGGAGGGGCGGCTTCCCAGGCAGAGTGGACAATGGGTCAGGAGGCAATGACTATAGACATTGCTCACTACAGTGCTAGAGGAGGGATTCCTGAGCCTAAACGTTCTCTCTAGGTGGCTCGTTTCCTGGCCTCCTCTAATCTGTGTATTGAATACTTCTTAGCTCTCCCAAAATACTTCATAGGCGATAAATTCACAACCAAACTCACTAATTCCAACAGTGCTATCATTACAACATTGCTGGGTTACAGCACTTACCTTTGTCTCTCCCAGACACTGCCTTACATAGTCTTCCCTTTCTTCCTGTCCAGACCACCATCTTAACTTCTTCTGTTAAGACTTGCTCCGCTCCACCTCTCTCTCCAGTTAAGCCATTCTATTCACAGTATCAGAGGGAACGCCTAACATAAACCACTTCACTGACCTTCTGTGGCCTCAGTGACCTTCTGGAGCTACCCATCACCTCACAAACTGAACCCAAACCCATCAGTTTGACCATCTGTCATCAAACGCACATGTGAAATTGCAGTTACTTTAAAACATGAAACCATGAATTTATTATTTGCATTCAAGCAGTGTCTCTCCCCTCTCCCATTAGTCAGAAAAACTCATAAAGGGACAGGGCCCGGTACATAGCTGGCACTTGGGAAAAGGTTAGTGCCACAAATGAGCATATCCCCCAGCTCTTCCTATCTAGATTAGTACTCTCTTTCTTTCTCTTCCCACTACCGGCTGGTTAAACTCCACACTCTCTCTTTCTCAATACTCAACCCTCTTATATGGTCCCCACTGAGGGCCTTCCTGCCATGGTCCTCCTGGGACTCTCTCCCAGTCTATGTCAACACTTGTGTGCACACCACACAGTGTTTAGGCAAGTGCACACACATGTGCACACCATATACAACAAGCACAGGCATGATGCTCTGTCTGTGCAGCCTCGCTCCCCCATCCCCAAGCACTCATCTCTCACTGACTTCACAGTATTTGTCTGTAGAGAGCTCTTTTATAAGCTACCCTCCCAGAAGAACACAGCAGGGTCCTGTGGGAACTACGTGGATTCCTTCCAAAGCTAACACACCCCAAGGACCTAGTAACCTCCCCCTAGACTGCATCTTTTAACATTGCTACATGCCTACATTGGGACCAAGCTTCTACCACATGGGCATGTACAGGAGAAACGACATATAAATGCATCTACTGCTTTAAACGCTAATCTTCTCTGGCAATGCTCACAAACACGCCCAGGAATGATGTTTCACCGGCTGTGTGAGAAGCTTTTAGCCAGGCAAGTGAACATCCACCATTCACCATCACAATATACAGCAGCAATTTTTATGGTTTGTATTTCTTTTTAATTTTTAAAAATGTTACACGCATCAATATTTCGCCTGCATGTCTGTATGAAGTGTTGGATCCCCTGGAACTGGAGTTACAGTTGCGAGTGCCATGTGAGTGCTGGGAATTGAACCTAGGTCCTCTGGAAGAGGAACCAGTGCTCCCAATTGGTGAGCCATTTCCCCAGCCCCTACAGTAGCAATTTATAAAGTCTAGAAATAAGCTTAAGAAGAAATAGGCATAGCCACACGGAAAGTACCACAGTGCTTACTGATGGCTGGGAAAGACAACTTGACTAAAATGGCTACATTGCTCGATGGGAAGGGTCATCAAGGGTGCCCAGGTTCTCATGCGTCTTATGTATCTACCCAATTAGTTAGATTTCTCTGGAACTAATACATCCACAGATGATAGAAAATTTCAGATGTATAAAAGTATAGACAGATTACTATAACAGCATAATATTTGAATATGAATATTCATGCAAACATTTCTTTTTTTCTTAGAAAATTTCAACTGTGGTCGAAATGATTTAGCATCAAGTTCACAATCTTCACTCGTGAGTTTGCAGTCCAGGCATGTTAAATGCGCCCATACTGTTGTATAGCCAGTCTCCAGGTATCTTTCCCTTTGCAAAACTGACATTCTGCGACTTAAGCGACAATCTCCCATCCCCCATCCCCCACCCCCCTAGCCTAGGACACACATTTCTATGTCTCGTACATCTCTCAGAGTGTGTATCTCATACAAGTGGGACAAGACTGCAGCTGTCTTTCATTATATCACTCACGTGCCCAGTGCTCACCCGTGTGGCTGTGTGTGCCAGGATTTCCTCCCTTTCTGAACTGGATGATATTCAGTTGTAGAGACTTGTCACATTTCATCTGCCCGTCTGCCATATCGTATCCATCCCACCTATTGGCTCTTGGGACAAATGCTACTACCATCAACCTTAAATAATCACCAGCACAGAGCCAGTCCAGTTTCATCTGTAATCCCACCCACACCCCATTCCATATAAGCCTGAAGTGAGGCATTTTATAAATCACATTTTCTGTCTCATCAAGGTTCATTCCCAGGCATAGCATAGTAGGTGCTCTCAGTCAACAAATACGCTTCTACCTAGAAGGCTTTGAATCTGTTTCGCATACAGAGAGGACTGCCTGGTGGTGGTAACAGATGCCTTTAATCCCAGCACTTGAGAGGCAGAGGCAGAGTAAGTTCCAGGACAGTCAGAGCTGTGACATCAAGAAACTCTGTCTTGGGGGCAGTTGGGGTGGGAGGGTCACCACCGAAGGGTGAAAAGGAAGAAGTAGGAGGTGAGCCTCTACTGAGCCATCCTGCAAAGGAGACATCGCCTTCGTTAGGACTCACAATTTAGAGGAGGAGGTTCTCCCCCTGCCCCCCATTACCTGGAGAAATAAGACCTTGTGCTAAGAGAATTGGGAAGGGCCTATGTTTACCTTCCCTGTGGCCTCAAAGATAACAGAATCAATCATTCTCGACCTTTCTTAGAGATCCCTCTATTCATTTGCCCACCTACCCCTTCCTCAGCCCCATCAGTTTCATAAATAGCTTTTTAACACACACACACACTCTGGGCAGCTCAGACAAGGGCTGTTTACTCCCCTTGTGGACTGCTCAGAAAAGACTTCATTTTCTTCCTCATGAGGCCAGGGGCCTTGTGTTTCCCTCTCCCTTTCTGCCTTGCTGGTCTGAGGATTCTGCCCAAACCTCACACGGAGCCTCAGTGAAGCTTGCACAGTCCAAGGTCCAGTTTCTCCCCCTCGTTACCACCTCCCACAGTTCTATGCTATTATGATAGGGACTGACCTGTTCATTAGGTCAGAGCTCTCAGGATGTGATGGCTTTGGAATAAAATCATAGACATGCCCAAAAGTGTGCTTCACTAATCTCCCAAAGGTTTCTAATCAAGTTGGCAATTGAGATGAATCATCACACAGAGGAGAGAGATAGAAGAAAGACGGGGAGCTCCAGGTTGAGCTTCCCAGGGTGGGATCGAGAAGGCGCCTTGACATTTGTGAGAAGGAGACCAGAGATCCTGGAATAGCAAATGAATGAATGTAGCCGGAGGCAGGACTGAGACAACTCAGCTGAGAATGACTCATCCATGATATTGTATGGATTCCTCTGGGTTTGGATAACTGCAGGGACCTGTGGTCAAACAGAATTGTAGGGCTATAACTGCAGAAAAGAACATGAAGATGGCTGTGAAACTAGATGGCCCTGGATGTTAGAGCCCAAAGAAGACCCTGAGGAGGGTCAGAAGAGTAGAAAGGACAGAGGCTCCACTGGCAGAAAGAAGTGGTCTTCAAATGCTCACACATAGCAGTGTCACAGACTGGGCTTGTTAGAACACAAATGGCCACCTCTGCTAGGCTTTCTGATTTAGAAAGTCTGGGAGGGGAATGGAGACTGTGTCTCTCTAGCAAATCCCCAGGACCTGGTGATGGTGCAGGGTCAGGGGGTATCCTTTGAAACTGGTAGTTTGAATGAGAATAGCCCTTGTAGGCTCAAACATTTGAATACTTGGTTCCCAGTTGGTAGAACTGTTTAGGAAGGATTGGGAGGTGTGGCCTTGTTGAAAGAGGTGTGTCACTGAGGTGGGCTTTGAGGTTCCAAAAGCCTGCTCTAGGCCCAGTCTCTATTTCTCTGCCTTCTGCTTGTGGATCTGTTGTAAGCTCTCAACTACTGTTTCAGAGAGCTATGCCTGCCTGTCTGCTACCCTGGTCTCGCCATGATGGTCATGGACTCACACTCTGAAGTCCCAAATTAAAGTCCTTTACAAGTTGCCTTGGTCATGGTGCCTCTTCACAACAATAGTATCTGTCTTAGTCAGGGTTTCTATTCCTGCACAAACATCATGACCAAGAAGCAAGTTGGGGAGGAAAGGGTTTATTCAGCTTACACTTCCACATTGCTGTTCATCACCAAAGGAAGTCAGGACTGGAGCTCAAGCAGGTCAGGAAGCAGGAGCTGATGTAGAGGCCATGGAGGGATGTTACTTACTGGCTTGCTCCCCCTGGCTTGCTCAGCTTGCTCTCTTATAGAACCCAGGACCACCAGCCCAGGGATGGCACCACCCACAATGGGTTGGGTACCCCCCTTGATCACTAGTTGAGAAAATGCCTTATAGCGGGGTCTCATGAGGGCATTCCCACAACTGAGGCTCCTTTTCTGTGATAACTCCAGCTTGTGTCAAGTTGACACACAAAACCAGACAAAAATTAACGTTATTAAAGAGATCAGAGTACGGAGTGTCCTGCTGGTGGGGAGAACTCCCCTCTTAGGCGAGTGTCTGGAAGATCGGTTGATGATATGGTGAAGGGCAAGGGTTGACTTATGTGAATAACAGAATTGTGTCTGACGAAGTAAGTGCTCAAAAACTGTTGTCATCCATTCATCCCTGTGTGGGGGCTGGTCAATGTAAAGGCTCCTGTGCTTGGCAATGCTAGGCGTCACACACATTACCTCTGTGTTCAGGTACTAGTGACAACAACACAACAGGAGCAGCTGAACAACGGGGATGACAAGAAGCCATGGGTCTGGGGATGGCACATGTGTCAATCATGCCTGATGGCCTAAGGCTGATCCCCACAACTAAAAGAAAAGTTTCAGGGGCTGCTGTGACCGACAGTTCTATGGATACCTCAGGACTAGGTCAGGAAGAAAGGAAAGGAGAAAAAGCCTGAAGGACAAAAAAAAAAAAAAAAAAAAAAATAGGCAAGCGAACGTTTTCCTCTGATGGCAAACTAAAAGAATTCCTTAGAGACTTCTGACAACAAGCTTAGTTAGCCAGAACTGTTACATGGTTATCTCTAGATAGCAGCAAGGCTGTGAAAGTAAGAGCCTAAACTTTCTAGACTGTGGCAGGGATGGCGGGGGAAGGAGGTCGAAGTGGGTATTGATTGACAACCAGGGTCTCTATCAAGTGACGACTCAAAGTTTGAAAGCCGGAAGTTCAGTGAGCCGAGTGGGTTTGGGACCCAAAGTTCATCCTGTACCTTTGTGATGGCTAGAATAAGAAATGTCCCACTCATGCTCAGGTATTTTAATACTTGGTCCCCAGCTGCTGGTGCTGTTGGGGAAGGCTACCAGAACCCTTAGAAGGTGTGGCCTTGCTGGGGGATGTACACCTCAGGGAGTCCGCTTTTGAGAGTTTGTAGCCACACCCTACTTCCGGTCCAGTCTCTCTACTTCCTGTGTGTGTTTGAAACGTGATCTCTCAGCTTCTAGCTCTGGCATCCTGTCGCCCTACATTCCTTACCAGTAGTGATCGCTAGCCCTCAGGAACCGCAAGTCAAAATAAACTCCTTTTTTTCCCTATAAGTAACTTTTGGCTATGGTATTTTGTCACAGCACAAAAAGTAATGAATATTGTCCTTCCTAAGGGTGGAACAGAGTGAGAGAAAGTTTGCTTTTTCTCCTGGGAATTTTACATCGCACTATCTCGTTGGCTCATTTGGAAGCAGATCTTTATCTCCCAACCCTTCTGCATCTCATGTCCACCCTATTTTCCAAACTCATGTCTTCCTTGAGCATTCACTAAACCAGGCCCCAGATCGGCAATGAAGACTCGGCCTGTCAGTGGCCCAGCCCTCATTGACCCTACCAGGCAGGTGGGCAAGGTGGCATTGCATAGATATTTTTTAAGTCCCTAAACAACAAAGACTAGCTTGTTAAGTAAAGTGGCTTATTTGATCAAAAACAGTAGACAAGCCCACAAACTTCCTTTAGGAAAAACAAAAACAAAACAAAAAACAAAACAAAACAAAAAAAACCAAACCAAAACAAACAAACAAAAAACAGAGACAGAAAGCTAGCTGTGCACGCCTGGTTTGGATGTTGAATGACTCTGCATCTTTGAACATCTGTCTGCTCGCCCTTCTGGACTCACCAGTTTCTTCCGAGGACAAGGCTGATTTAGTGGCTGATTTATTTCTACCCTCAGGGGCACATTTAGTGCTGGCACATAGTAGGAACTCCAGAAATGTTTGTGGTGAGGAATGGAATCTAGTTTATGTCTTTAATAAAGACTGTCAAATTGGCAGCTGGGCTCATATTCATATGGGTGTGTACTCACTGGGGTATAAATGGAACAATAAATTGTTTTAAGGCGCATAAGCTGTTTTGCGTGTGTGCCATCCTGGCACCGGTTATACATATCTTGTCCCAATGAGACCCCTTTAGGGAGACATTAACTCTGACAGCCTAGACAGAATCAAATGTCCTAGACTATGCAACATGTCCTGTCTGTCCCTCACACATCCATTTCCCTTCTTAGAAACAGTAAGGAAAGTTGGCTCTTTCCACCGAAAGAAGCAATGAGAAGACCACAGGTAGATGAACCAAGGTGCCTTTTCTCTCCTCTCTGTCTCTCTCCCTTTATTTCCTTAACACACACATACCATTCCTAATCTCCAGTGCCCAGTGAAGTCTTCCATGAACCTTCTACCTGTTCTTACATTGCAAGGCTGAATCTATTAGAAAGAGTATTTTTGCTACAACAAGAACAGTGTCAGTTTGTTTTAATTCAAAGAAAAAAACGCGCTGTGGGGTTTTATTATAACTTTTCTGTCATGCTCCCTTTTAAGCCCTGGATACATTTCTTTCGACCATAGTGGAAGGAAGATGTCACAGTGTGCTGTTTCCCGGACTTCCCCATCCTCCGTCCTCGTTTGCTTTCTATTGGCTTGCTAAAGACCATGACCCAAAGCATCTCGGGAGGAAAAGTTTATTACACTTTACAGCTTACAGTCCATCATGGAAGACAGTCAGGGCAGGAACTCAAGGCAGGGACCGAAGCAGAGGCCATGAAGGAGTAATGATGTTTACCAGTTTGGCTTTCCATCGCTTGCTCAGCCTGCTTTCTTATACACCTCAGGGCTGAAGTAGGCTCGTCCCTCCATAGCAGCCATTAATCAAGAAAATGCACTGCAGGCTTGCGTACAGGCCTATCTGATGGAGGGATTTTTTTTCTTCCAGTTGAGGTTTCCTCTTCCTAGATGACTCTAGCTTGTGTCAAGTTGACAAAAAAACTGGCCAGCACACCCACAGGCATCACCGTGAGCTTCTGCTACTTGGGCTAATTGGAACTGCGCTGCTCTGGGGCATGCTTCAGAAGCCACCTGCTGCCTGGAAGGCAGGCAGGGGAGGTCAGCATAACCTGATGCTTAATTATGTCCAACAGTTTCTATGTTTTGATCCACCCACAGGAAGGATGCTTGGGTTTGAAAAGAACCATCCCTGTGTGCTGTTTCCTCAGTGTGGCATTGGGGAAGCAGGTTGGCCTGGAGTCTGACGGCTCTAGGCTGTAATCTCAGTTGCACACCTTTGGGCAAGCAACTGAGCCTTTCGGGGCCTCGGTTTCTCTGTCTACAAAATGAGGTAATGACTACTTACCTAGGACCCCTGTAGGCTGGCCATGATTATGTCTCTGACTCACACTTTGGTTGCTAGGGAGCTGGGGTATATGTGGTATCTTGGCTACAGGTAGCTATGGTTAAAAGTACTGGCTCCAGCTTCCTTTCAAAAGCTTCCCAGGTTCTAGGCCCTGCATAGATTTTTCGGGTATGTTCTTATTTGTTCTTTGTTAATCCCTCAGCCCCAGCCTACTTCATTCATGTATAGAAAACGGAGACCTATGATTCAGACTCTGGTTTCTGAAGGTCTTTCCTGTCACTCAAAAGAACCTCCTCAGAATACCCTGTCTGTCTATCTGTCTGTCTGTCTGTCTCTTTCTCTCTCTCTGTGTACACATGTGTGTGTACACGTGTGTGTGTCTGTGTGTGAGTGTGTGTGGCGTTGTGTGTGTACATGTGTGTGTATGTGTGTGTGTATGCGTGTGTGTCTGTGTGTGTAGGTGTGTGTGGTGTGTATATGTGTGTGTCTGTGTGTGTGTAGGTGTGTGTGGTGTGTATATGTGTGTGTGTCTCTGTGTGTATTTGTGTTTGTGTGTGTATGTGTGTGTGTGAGTGTGAGTATGAATGTGTGTGTATGTGTGTATGTGTGTGTGTGAGAGTGCATGTGATTGTGTGTGTGTGTGTGTGTGTGTGTGTGTGTGCCTCCTAACACTAGAAACTAAATTTGGGTCCTCTAGAAGAGCATCAGGTGCTCTAACTGCTAAGTCATTTCTCCAGCCTAGGCTCTTCAGGATTAGTTGACACCGTGTATCTCTTCCCACTGTCCCCTGGGGTGATGCTTGGAGAGCAAAGAGCTTTACTATACGTGCTTGGAACACTTACTGCTAGATCCTTTCCTACTGTGGCCAGAAGGGAGGTTTTCGGAGTGGAGAGATGAGATGTGGACCTAGGTTGGCAGTTCACCCTCCTTTGTTCTGGGGAGCCCTGGGAGGGCTTTATTCCTGCTGGTCTCTTTTCCTGGACACCTTAAGAAAAGGGGTGGGGGCGGGGGGAGTGGGACAGAAACTCGAAGTGAGACACATACAAATACAGACAGGAAAGCAAACGAGACATAAACAAAGGAAGAGGGGCCTGCAGACAGCTGTCCAGAGCTGGAGGTCTGAGGGGGACCAGAGAGAGGCGGGGGAGGTGAGAGGCAAGCTGAACACGTAGGGAAAAGCCGTTCAAGGGAGAAGTTAGACTTAGGGGCAGACAGAATAAACCAGTGGCTCGGCTGAAGACATAGAAGTTGCACCCAGAAATCTTCGTGCTGAACTTGGTTCTTGGCTTTCAGCAGCGAGTGGAGGATCATGTTTGGAAGACACGCTTTGAAAAGTGGGCCAGGCAGACTTACAGGGGCAGCTGGGCTTCAGCTGCGGTTGACAGCGGCCAGCCCTCTAATCCAGGGCCTACTCAACAGGCAGAGCAGAAGAGCTCAAACTCTCCTCACAGCTTCTCTTGGGACAAAGATGAGGCTCCTGTGGTCCATCACAGCCAAGTCTGACAGAGCAGGACATAACTGTGTCCAAGGGTGCACTGGGGAACCTGCCAGAGACTGAGAGCTATGCCACACTGGACCAATCTAGCCTGACGGGCCTCTGCTGGCCTTTTGTGAACATGGGGAATAGCCAGCCATGTAGCAGAACAGTGCCACCCTTCCCAATGCTGTGCCCATCGGCACATGCCATCCACGAGGCTTCAGGAATGCCTCTCATACAGCAGAGAGCTGAATAACCAGCCAGCCTTGCTCTCCAAAGAGAGACATGGTCACCGGAAAATGCCTTTCTGGACAAGCTGCTCTGGTTTCAACACAGCACCTCTAGAAGCCCTCAAAGGCAGGATCACCTCAAAGATTAACCTCAATGACAGGATCACCTCAAGTTCTAAGAGGGCTGGGGGAAGTCCTGGTCCTGGTCCTCTCTGTTTTATATTCCCCTATTGTTTCTCATTTCTCTTCACTTACCCATCACAGCCAAGGCTCCTGCTCTACCCCTGGAGGCATGTTGGTCTACTCCTGTCTCCTAGGGGTTCAGGAGCCTTTCTTTATCCCTGGACTCTACCATTGGGGGCCAGCTCTGTTGCTGGCCTAGAAGGGCACTATGCTTGGGGCCTGAGATGTGTTTCTCTTTCTCTGTTGGAAAGGATGGAGACTCTTTTAAAAGAAGCCATCCCAGTGGTGCTGGCCCCTCAGAGTAGACATTGTTGTGTGAACTATCAACATCAGAGAAACCACAGCCCATCTGTAGATTAGGAAATGAGCCCAGGTAAATTCACAAGATAACCGCATCCCTCTTCTCATTACCCATGTGAGTCAACACAAGCTCGAGGGTGCTCACTAGGGTCAGTCCGCCAGAGTGTGAGCTATGTGAGGCTAGGGTATAGAGGGACAACAGAGTCAAATCCACGGTGGAAGCTTCAGCACTGTCCACAGCTTGCCTGACTCTTTATCAGCCCGACGCTCACTGTCGTTCCCCTTTTTGTGGCAGGCAAAACATCTTCCATGCACCATCAAACTGCTTCCTCCCCGTGCACCATCAAACTGCTTCCTCCCCATGCACCTTCCAGCGGACAGCCCTGGGACCACAGAGACCAGTGATTTCTTCAGGATTGTGTGCTGTAACCACAACCCCAGCCCAGGTCCATGATTCAAAGCCTAGGTAGGCATGTGGCACTGCAGCGTTGTACCTGAAAACACTGATCCCAGAAGAGCGTTATGTCTGGCCCTTTATTTCCCCCTGGAAAGGAAAACCCCAAGCAGTAGGAATGAACGCACCTGTTGTGGCACAGGGGACCAAACAGTCCCCAGAACAGAGAAAACCTCCAGCCTGCCCTCAGCTGTCAGACTTCATAGTGTCCCCTAGAAGTGGTCTACCCTACTCTGTGCAAGGCGGAAAACACGGGTGACGCTTTGGATGTTTATCTCTCCCATCCCCAAACTCACCTCCCAGCCTTTGTAACCTGGAGAAGTCTGTTGTTTACACGCTACCCAGATGGGGGTACATGGTAGAGCATCCTGGACAGACTGCAGTGAGGCACCGTAGCTTGGCCACACAATGAGGAGTGTCACAGGCTCCTCAAGGGAGCTGGGGGATGAGGAGTGTTTGCTGTGCCCTGTTCCTGGTTATGGCTGAACTGTGAGAACTCCACCGCTCTGAGGTATCATAGGACCAGCCCTTTGGTAACATTTCAATACTAAAAAGCACTTTTAGTTGACTATATGGGATTTTTCTAACGCCACTTTTCTCTCTACCTATTTCTATTTTGTCATATTAGAGTTATTATACATATATGTATCTGTATCTATATTTATATATACATATATGTATCTATATATAGATATACACCTCTATCTACCATATATCTATCCATCCATCATCTATCCATCCATCATCTATCTATCCTCTCTCTCTCTCTCTCTCTCTCGTCCCATTATGTAGCCCAGTTTATCCATGGACTTTATAATCCTCCTGTCTCATCCCTCTTTTTTTTTTTTCTTTTTTTCGGAGCTGGGGACCGAATCCAGGGCCTTGCGCTTGCTAGGCAAGCGCTCTACCACTGAGCTAAATCCCCGACCCCTGTCTCATCCCTCTTGTCTTGATTTTAGGAGTGGGTCATGAAGTACAAATGTGAGATGCACATTTCCTGGTGGAGACTTAGCAGCATGGGCATCCATCTTGAGGC
Organism: Rattus norvegicus; assembly: GCF_021556685.1. Classification (NCBI taxonomy): domain Eukaryota; kingdom Metazoa; phylum Chordata; class Mammalia; order Rodentia; family Muridae; genus Rattus; species Rattus norvegicus. The sequence continues at coordinate 82,934,130 of NC_141544.1, forward strand.
AGTGAACCAGGAGAAACCCCAGTGGAACGAGCAGTGGGGTGGTCAGTGCGCACTCACAGGTCTGATAGTCGTCAGGGAAAGGAGGTACAGCTCTTTGCCCATCATCTCAGAGGCCTTAGGAAGTCACACACCCTTTCTGAGCCCTAATTAGCTAAGGAAAGGGGATAATATTGATCTCTCCTTGCTAGTTTTGTGAGGATGAGATGGGTAGTATATGTATTAGTTAGGGTTTCACTGCTGTGGACAGACACCATGACCAAGGCAACTCTTAAAAGGACATCATTTAACTGGGGCTGGCTTACAGGCTCAGAGGTTCCGTACATTATCATCAAGGCGGGAACATAGCAGCATCCAGGCAGACGTGGGGCTAGAGGAACTGAGAGTTCTACACCTTCATCCAAAGGCAAACAGGAGAAGACTGGCTTCCAGGCCAGTCTTAAAGTCTTAAAGCCCACACTCACGAGTGACACACCTACTCCAGCGGGGCCACACCTAGTCCAACAAGGCCATTCTTAATAGTGCCACTCCCTGGGCCAAGCCTATACAAACCATCACAGTAAATATGAAGTAGTGACAGTGAACTATTAAATGGTGGCCTGGAATTTGCTTCCTGATGTACACCTGCATCTGACCTCCTTCATGGTGTTCGGGTTGAACGGTGTGGCCAACAGAATCCAGCAAAGAGGTAGAATATCACTTTCAAAGCTAGGTCTTAGAAAATATTGAGACTTCCTGTTTGGTCACTCTCTCTTTGTGGGGAAGACACTGCCATGCTGCGAGCAGCCCTTTGGAAGGTTCATGTGATAAGAAACTGAGGCCTCCTGTAAGGCATTTGAGAATGGATACCATAGCTCCAGTCAGCCTCAAAGAAGTCTGCAGCCCCAGCCTCTGGCCAGGCTTGCATAGCCAAATCACTCCTCAATTCCCAGCCTTCAGAAGTGCTGTGACATCATACATGCTTATTGTTTTACACCATTGTTTATGCAGTAATAGATGAGCACGGGATAGGCACTTGGTCAGAGTTATCTATTGTATTAATATCATTGTTGGGGGTTGGGGATTTGGCTCAGCGGTAGAGCGCTTGCCTAGCCAGCGCAAGGCCCTGGGCTCGGTCCCCAGCTCCGGAAAAAAAGAAAAGGGAAAAAAAAATATCATTGTTGATTATCGTTACTATTAACAAGCATCTGACTCCCTAAAGAATAATCAAGTTGGCCCTAACACTGAAGAGCAATGCAGGCTGGGTGTTCTCGTTTCCTTTGTGTTGTGGTTGATAAAACCTTCTCACCAAAATCAGTTTAGGGGAAGAAAGGGTTGGTCTATCTACACTTGCAGGTCATGCTCCTTCACTGAGAAGCCAGGGCAGGGAGGAAGCAGAAACGATGAAGGAAGTCTTACCGCCTCGCTCACGGTTTTGTTCCCTGATCCATGCTCAGCTAGCTTTCTTTTTTTTTTTTTTTTTGGTTCTTTTTTTCGGAGCTGGGGACCGAACCCAGGGCCTTGTGCTTCCTAGGTAAGCACTCTACCACTGAGCTAAATCCCCAGCCCCTCAGCTAGCTTTCTTATACGACCCAGGTTACCTGCCTAGGAATGGTGCCACCTACAGTGGGCTGATCCCTACCACGCCAGCCATCAATCAAGACAGTCTCTTAAGGACATGCCACAGTCCAATCTGATCCGGGCAATAACTCAGCTGAGACTCTCCCTGGTGATTCTAGGCTGTGTCAAGTTGGTAGCTGAAGTTAGGTCACAGGGAATGGTGGCTCAGGCTTGTAGTCCTTGCACTGGGAAGGCAGGATTCCCCTGATTTGGAGGCCAGGCTGGGCTATATGGTAAACTCCATGCCAGCATGGGCCACAGAATGAGACCCCCTCTAAAGCAACAGCAGCAACAAACAAACAAACAAACAAACAAAAATGAAATAGGGGGCTGGAGAGATGGCTCAGCGGTTGAGAGCACTGACCGCTCTTCCAGAGGTCCTGAGTTCAATTCCCAGCAACCACATGGTGGCTCACAACCATCTGTAATGGGATCTGATGCCCTCTTCTGGAGTGTCTGAAATCAGCGACAGTGTACTCTTATGCATAAAATAAATAAATCTTTTTAAAAAATGAAATAACAGAAACAAAACACCCAAAGGAAACTAGTATGAATGTTTACCCAAAACCTCTATTCTTGAAAAGATCGTTCTTGTCACTCAGACCTTAAATTCTAACTACATCAGGGTTCCTGCGTAGTCCACATGGTCTCAGTTAGACAGTTACATGGAAAGGGAATTTTTGGACATTGTTTCACATCTTAGAGGAGATGATTTTGTTGAGAAAAATCACTTTGTTGGTTTTCTTACATATGACTTGCCAAGACTAGAAGAGACCTGCTTTTCTAGTAGAGTGGCTTTTGGCCTTTATACTTACACTTAAATAAATTTATAAAAGCCAAATATTCAGCCTCCTGACTGTGCTAGCTGTGTCAACTGTTCCAGAAGCATGTGGGAGGCCATGGGACCACCTCCTGTAAAGGATGTTTTTATCACGGCAGGAAGCTCCTTCCCATGTGGTCTAGATGGTCAGTAGGTTCGGAATGTGTGGCTTACGTAGCGCATAGGGCACACGGTGCCTAGAACACACTAGGAATTGTCCTCCTCTCGGAAACTCTGAGGCAGGAGAGAGCGAGGCCTCTGTTCTGCCACGCACAGCCAGGAGGTGCGGCGACCAGTCTTTGGGAGAATGCTCTCCTGTGCTCCCCACCACTGTGGTTTCTGTTGCCTTGGTCCTTGGTGTCAATAGTTAGTTGTTCAGTTGCCATGGTTATACAACTGACACTTCAAAAAAGTCCAGGACCAAACTCAGTCCCATTGCATGTCCCCAGAGTGACTGCCCATGGCTCTGTCACCTTTTCTCAGAAGCCTCTCTGTTTGTGTTTCCCCCCACATTTCTACTGACCGCTCACCCAGATCAAATTCTCTCAGTTAAACCTTCAATGCAGGCCATTTTATACCCCTGCTTCCTTGTGCCAACATCTTGTCTCAACAACTCATTCATTCATTCATTCATTCATTCATTCATTCATTCTGCCTTGCTGAGCATCCCATTCATTCATTATTTATTCATTCATTCATTATCCTGCCTTGCTGAGGGCCCCTCTCATTCATTCATTCATTCATCATCCTGCCTTGCTGAGGGTCCCTCTTCACTCATTCACTCATCATTCATTCCTAAGCCTCTACCTTGCTGAGGGCCCTGAATTGGACTCTGTGTTAACAGATCCAGAGATGAAAAAGACATATGCTCTGCCCCCTGAATGCAAATGATCCACTAAGAGAAAGTAAGCAGTTATGAGGCCAAGCCATGCCAGAGGAGCGAGCCTCCTTATTTTTGTGCCTCCGTCTTACCAGTTCAAAGGGAGGCCAGGGACTTATCTGGGACACTGACTGACAAAACCAGCAACTAGAGAACAGAGACAGGGCTCTAGAGGCTGAAGTTCAGGGCAAGGCACAGTGCTGGAGGCCCTGGACCGATCCAGGATGGCTACTTAGCACTAGCTACCTAGAATCTAAGTGGTGGACTTTGAGGAAGGAAGTCAGGAGCCATGCTCAAGGAGCAACATTCAAAAGACCCATGTAGCCCACCACCAGGAAGCTAGTCCAGGAGTCAGGACCTGAGGGTAGGAGCAGGGCAAAGAAAGGCTAATGTCTAGCCACGAGGTTCCTCTCCCGGGGCTTACCTTCCTGATGTAGGCAGATGAGTGAGGGATAAAAGAAATAGCTCTCCGTCATTGTTCCTTTTCCCTTTTCCCTTCTTGCCTAGAGATCTACAGGACAATAGGGCACAGAACCTGAACCAACACTGACATCACACTACCCAACCGTGTTCAACAAGAACAGGTCATTGCTGGCTTGACCAAGGCCTACTGCAGTGAAGAGGGCTGCCTGGAGGCTTTGGGGCTGTCATTTGAAAGCTGAAACTGTCTGGTAGCTCCTGTCAGTCTTGACAGGGTAGGAGGGAATTCCTGCTGACCCCAGGAGCTTCCAATTCTCACACTGTGTGGGAGCATGGAGTGCTGTGCTCGACAGTGTGCCAGGGAAGACAGAAAGAAGTGTGTCTGAGGTGAGGGCACGACCCAGTGGGTGTTTACAGTGTGTGGCTCTGGCCTAATGTTGCAGAAGTGAACAAGGAATGCAGTGAAGGGAGCTGGGTGGGTCACAGTCACTGTCGTGTTGGCACCTGGCCAGGGACACCTGAATGGAGTGTTTCCGATGACCCATGGAGGGAAGAAGGGCAGGGGGGAGAGCTGGAGTACATCTTCCCACAGCAGCTGCTTCACTCCTTAACCATTAGGGCCACACAAGTCTTTGTGTGAATTAGAAAAAGCGCCTCTTCCTTCATGGACACCCCTCTTTTCAGCTTGACAGGAGAAGGTCTAGAGCTCAGGTCCAACCTGTTCAGTGGGTAACCCCCGAAGCTGTAGCCAGTAGCCTCCTCTCCCATTTCCCCTCCACGCTGCAAACAATGGACCTAGGGTTGAAAACACAAGAGGACTGACATAAAAGAGAATGGATGGGAGGCTCATGGAACTGGACAGGCTCAGAAACCAGCCATTTAAGAGTCAAACCCACACTAAGCCAATTGTCTAATATTAAGACTGAACTTCACTCTTAGGAACTGTGATGGCTGTTCCTGGTTGTCAATCTGACTACATTGGGAGTGAACTACAATCCAGAAATGGATGGCATACCTGTGGTCCAGATCTTGAGGCATATGAAAAAATAAGGCCCAGACAAAGTGGTACATGCCTTTAATCCCAGGAGACAGAGGTAAGCAAATCTCTGACTTCAAGGCCAACCTGACACAGAACAACTCCAAGTAAAGAAAGCTTAGCTCCAGGTCTGGTGGTATATACCTTTAATCTGGGCCACACCTTCTGCTGAGGCCCACATAAGGACAATGGAAGAAGGAAGGTTCTCTCTTTGTCTGCTTGCACTTACTTGCCAGCACATCTGTTGGAACCCACTTCTTCAGGATTCCAGCTTTTACAGAAGACCAGCTGTAACACCTAGACTCACGGGACTGAGCAATGACTAGATCCTAGGACTTCACATCCACAGTTGGATTAGTTGGATTACAGACCGTAAATCATTCCAGTAATTTCCCTTAATATACCAAGACATTCCAGAAGTCCTGTGACTCTGAGAACCCTGATTAATACAGGAACCTTTCTCAGAGCTGCAAGGCGCAGGGAAGGCTGAGGTCATCCTAGGAGCGACTGCCCAGATGTCCTCTTCCTCCACAAGTCCATTAAATGGATTTATTCTCTATTCACACTTAGACACTCGTGTGTTAAATAGGTTTTGATTTATGTGTGCTTTTAATACATGTCTTTAATATCTGCCTATAATTTTATTCTTTCTCCTCAATTCCAAGCTCCAGGAAACTTGCAGACTGTGCAGTACTTAAGAATCTCTCTCGGTGAAATGTTTGGCCCGTTGCCACCTGGTGCCTTTGGATAACAATGATGCTGATCCAGTTCAGACTCCTAACTGTGGCCCTCTAGACTCCCCTCATCTGGCCTTTAACCTATTTCCTATCCCATGACTGTCATTCTGTTCTAACCTCCTATGTAATTGTCCAGCTACCTGACATCCCCCAGGCATCCCATCTCTGTGACTTAACTCAAGCTTCTGCTTTTATGAACACAACCCTCTTCCCTTCCTCGTGCCTCTAGGGAGCCACACCCAGCCCAGCTTTGGAGAACTGGTTCCAGTGTTTTTTTCCCTGACAGCTGTCCTGAGTCCTTGTGCAGGAGGGATCTGTGTCTTTGCCTTGCTGAAACTTCTGTTCAACGTCTTATGGCCCTCTTGACCACTTAATGTCTATAACTGCTGTTGGAGTAAGGGCTAGCCTCCTGATTGGGAGCCAGTGTCTCATCCCTCTCTGCACCCTTCGCTCCAGGGATGGCTACCTGGGGTGCAGCTCTGTGAACCGGACAAGTTTCACCCTACCCTGGCTGTGTGTTTGCTCATCATTGGTTGGATAAATGGATCTTTAAGGTGCTTCTGAGCTCAAGCTCAGTGAATGAGTCTTGGGTAAAGGCAGGGTCAGGAGATCTGTTCCACTAAGGAGAAACTTCAAGTTTTTTGGATTGCTAAAAAGTTAGAAATTCAAATCAGTTAATCCCAGGCACCAGATTTTTTTTCTCTTCCCATGAATGGGGACAGTAGTGACTCAGAGTAGATGGTGCCAAGACTCAATGTCTGTTGTTCGGACTTGACCCCTTCTGAAGTTGCCCTGCCACCCTTCTTGAGGTAAAGGTATGGCTCAAACTCTGGCAGTGGTGGCTGGAAGCTGCCCTGTGTGTGCCAGACCCCACTGTACAAGCTCAGGACTGTATGTACCATGACAGCCATCAAAGGAGCAGCCTAGCCTGCACTGAGACCTAAACCAATACCTATTTTTGGCAGTTAAATTACTAAGCACTTAGGGTTTCAGTACCCTGACAAATCCTCTTAAAATAGGCCCTAAATTCTCTCCCCAGAGTGACTCAGCACCCCATACAGTAGCTGTGATTCACAAAAGTGTGGGCACCTAGGATGTGTGGTTGTTTCTTGGAGGCTGTTCAGCTCTCCCTCCTAGAACCCAGAGGGTCACAGCCAGGAGAGGAGGTACCCACACTTCATACCCTCAGGCTTCCGGAACGCCACTTTCCTCACAACTACAAGTTTCTGTGTTTGGCTCCCCTTGCCAACCCTCCACAGCAAGGGTATTTGCTGAGACGTCAGAGCTGCAGCGGGGGTAGGGAGACACGCTGGAGTCCTGAGTGCTCAATGTGGGGGCAGATGATGGCCTTAGGGCTGGGAGGATGGGAATGCCCCATCTGGTAGAGGTCTAGCCAAGAGTCTAGGCTTCAGGCCCAGGCCCAGCCAGGCTGCTGACTCACTGTGGGCTCTTAATTGCCTGTGGAAAGCAGGCCCAGCTCTGGGAAGCCATGACAACTCAGTGGTGTTGGTACTACTACAGAGCAGGGCCAGTGGGCTGAGATAAAGGCCTGCTGGGCCACAGACAATTGGGCAGGGGAGTGGAGCAGGGTAGGAGACAGCATGAGAGGAAGAGATAAGCCCCCGCTCTCCATGTTTGCAGAGACTGGTAGGACAGACAGTCTGAGTGAGGATGGTGGGCGTTGGACAAGCCGGGACTAAGCCCAGCGTGCCTGCTTCAGAAAGAGGTGGGCCACACATCTCTCAGATCCCATAGCTGGGCTAAAGATTTCTGGACTCTCCATAGACTAACAGACTGGCTAGAAGGTTTTTAAACCAATTGAGATGAGCTCATATATAAAAACTCAAGATCCACTTTCAGAACCCTTGGACCCCACTTTCAGCTTCCTCAGCATCCCAAGGGGAGCCACCTAGTCTTCTGTCTCATTACTCAACTATGAGGTAACAGAGCATCCATGCTCTACCTGCCTTGAAAATGCTGTGAGCCAGAGTGCGGCTGTGCATGTCATGGCTCCAGGTAAAGTGCTGAGTCTTAGCACGGGGTGGGGATAACGTTTAAAATGCTCTCAGGAATGTTCCTTAAGTCCTGTTTCTATGGGGCCTCCTGTTCACCGTAGGTGAGATGCACGTGAGAAGCTGTGTGTGTGCGTGTGTGTGTGTGTATGTATGTGTGTGTCTGTATGTATGTGTGTGTGTCTGTATGTATGTATGTATGTGTGTGTGTGGGTGTGTAGGTATGTGTGTCTGTCTGTCTGTATGTATGTATGCGTGTAGGGGTGTGTGTGTGTCTATATGTATGTATGTGTGTGTGTCTGTATGTATGTATGTGTGTAGGGGTATGTGTGTGTGTCTGTCTATATGTATGTATGTATATATGTGTGTAGAGGTGTGTGTGTGTGTGTGTGTGTGTGTGTAGGTGCTTATGTGAATGTGTGTGTGTGTGTGTATCTGTCTGACTGACTGTGTGTGTGTAGGTGCTTGTGAGAATGTTTGTGTGTGTGTAGGTGCTTGTGAGAATGTTTGTGTGTGTGTGTAGGTGCTTGTGTGAATGTGTATGTGTGTCTATCTATCTGTCTGTCTATCTGTCTGACTGACTGTGTGTAGGTGCTTTCGAGAACATGTGTGTCTGTCTGTCTAACTGACTGTACGTGTAGGTGCTTTCGAGAACGTGTGTGTGTGTGTATACATACCTCTGTGTGTGTGTGATGTGGTGTCTGTGTCTGTCTGTCTGTCTGACTAACTGTCTGTGTAGGTGCTTGTGCAAATGTGTGTGTGTATACTACCTCTGTGTGTGTGTATACATACCTCTGTGTGTGTGTGATGTGGTGTGTGTGTCTGTCTGTCTGTCTGTGTGTGTGTAGGTGCTTGTGCAAACGTGTGTGTGTGTGTGTGTATGTGTGTGTGTGCAGAAGGAAGTTCAACATTTTGGGGGGAAGGATTCGTAGTTGCCATTGCTCAGATCTCACTGTCAAATTAGAGTTTTGCGAGTCCCCAAAGTGACAAGCTCAAAAGCCAGCAGGGCAGTAAGAGGGTGAGCATGAGGCATCCCTTGTTTTGTTTCTCCTCACCCCAGGAGAAGCAGTAGAGAGAAGAGAAGGGTCAGCTTACAGAGGCACAAACCTTCCTCTTCCCTTCAGTTGGGTGGGAGAATGTGTTCCACAGGTCAGGATTCTTTCGTGCCTTGTTCAGTTTCAGGGTCTGACCACTCAGATTCCCTACACCAACTTAGGAGTGTCAGTGCCATAGCAGGGACTGTGTCTGTACGCCCCTGGGAGTTGATAAGGAATTCTGTTGAAAATCCACCCAGGGAGCCTGGAGTGTGGCTAAGGCTGCTTGGAAGAGCTGCCATAGCTCAGAGACTTGTAGGTCCCAGAAGAAATCTTGGAGGGGCCATGTCAGAGGCAGCTGAGCCAGACATCCACTTCCCCTGGGCCAGGGCAAGCCTCCTCCAGGCCAGCAATTCTTAGCTGTGACTGCACAGAAGGCTCGCCTGTAGATGAGTTTCCCATGCCCATACTCCAGCCTCTCTTTGCAATATTTGTCTGTGTGTGTGTGTGTGTGTGTGTGTGTGTGTGTGTGTGTGTGCACATGTATGTGTGTTCTTGGTGTGCACACAAGCTCACATGCATGTGAAGGTCAGAGGTCAACCTCCAGGGTTGTTCCTCAGGACCCATCGCTGTTTTTGAGGGAGAATCTCTCACTGGTCTGGGACTCCACAGTTAGGCTAGGCTGTTTCCTCTGCTGCCCTGGGATTACAAGCACACCACCCCACCTGACTTTTTAGGTATGTGTTGGATCAAACTCAGAGCTTCATGCTTTTGTAGCAACATTTTACTAATTACCTCCCCACCCCCTGATGTTGGTGTATTTTAAAAATGTTCCTCTGGTATATGAACCCAGGAAGAAAATAACTTTCTTTGGGAACAGAGAATGTCCCCAGGGCATTGTCTCAGGCCAAGAACAATGGAGGAATAGGACTCTCAGACATACAACACATGAGTGTTTACCTGTTGAACCTCACGAATCTTGCTGCCCGCTGCACTCCCCTTCCTTGACCCAATCTGAAGAGGTAAACCTGGGCCCAAAGACTGTAACAAAGTTACAAGACCAAGAGATCTCGGGGAAATGAATGGATTTGAGAAAGCAAAGTTGATTTTGTTTTGTTGTTGTGGTTTTGTTTGCTTTTCGTTTTTAATTGAACAGACCAAATTGTTACCTATAGCGTGTTTCTGTTCCCCCAGAGAGTAGCATGCCATGACTATCAGCTGCCAAATATAGCTGAGTCATTCTTCCCAGCTCTCCAAGGCCAGGACACTTTGGTTGCATTCACGGTGGGGGAGGTGAGGTGGATCTGGTTCTTCAGAGAGGAATTCAAGTTACACAAACCCATGTGTGTTCATGCTCTGTCGCTCCGTTTCAGTTACAAAGAAAGAGTGTGTGCCTGCTTGCAAACGGGGCTTCCAGCTCTGGGGCCTCGCTCCCGGCTGCTCATCACCCGTCTCACCCAGAGACAGGCTCGGTGCTGGTGACTCAGAAGCTTCGAGATGGAAGGCAGACTCTAGGGAGCATCGGGAACTGAGTAGTTGGTGGGTGTGAGCTTGGGGCTTCTGTGAATGGCCCAGTGCTGTACAGAAGTTCAGTTTCATACGCTAGAACAAATGGGTCTTTTGTGAATAATAACTGACCTTTGTTTCCTTCTGCCTGGTCCCCCAGCCCCTCCTTCCTTCATACTGGCCTCAGCCAGGATCCTGGGTGCTCCTGCCTGCACTTGGCAATGGGACTGGACATCTCTACTCCATAGCAGGGCTGAGATGGGAGTCGTTGGAGAAAGGCCACTGCACTGTGTCCCTAGAACTTTTAGGGTCTGGTTCTGCTTTTGTCTTTTTATTTTTCTCTTCTTAAATGGTGGTGGGGACAGGGGAGAGAGTCAACCAGAGAAGAGCAGAAGGACACTGGCCCCTGATTGCTACCCGAGGTCCTTCAGACTTCTAGTCCTAAGTTACACATCCCCATCATGGTAACTGGAGATCTGACTTCTTTCAGACCAGAAGGCTGGTACAGGAGACCTGCCTGCTCTCTCAGCTCTGGCTAAGATCCTGACAAAATAGAGTCCTTTCTCTCTCTTCCAATTTCTGCTGAAACAGCAAAGATGGCAGGCAGCAGCAGCCATCCTGAAACAAGCGCATCAGCCCTACCTCATTTGCTGGGTTCTAGTAATCTCTTACAATAGCCAGCAGCTAACCCATCTGGCAGACACCTGGTCTTGATTTAATTAACTGGAGAAGCGAAGGAACACGGGGTAGGTAAAAATCTGTAATTAGCAATAATCTCTTAAGATTTTCTTTGTTGAGCCACTCCCTCCCCCTCCCCTTTCAGGCAGTGGAAAAGGCTGAGAGGGAGCCAAAGGCAAACACAGTTGAATTCCTGCTTGAGTAATTGTTCCGGAAAGCCTCCAGAAAAAAAAAAATTGCTGGCTGTTTAACTCAGCAATTTGAATTTGCATTTAGGAGCATCATCAAGCTGCGAGTGCTTTGATCTCTTGAATGCTTTTGTACACAGGAAAACCACGGGCACCCTGCTCCTATGCTATGCTGTCACAGGGCTTAGAAGCTCTTGGCACTTGGCCAGGAGTAAGAGGTTTGAGAGGAGCTGGCTTTGCTGGGGAAGGAAGCAGCCAGATGCCTGGGAGTGAGCGTCTTAAGAGGAGCCAGCCGGCCAGGACACACCCCTTCATTTTCTAGTCCATAAGATAAGGAGGTGGGGGGGGCTGGAGAGATGGCTCAGAGGTTAAGAGCACTGACTGCCCTTGCCCCTTTCCAGAGGGACCTTTCCAGAGGTCCTGAGTTCGAATCCCAGCAACCACATGGTGGCTTGCAACCATCTGTAATGAGATCTGATGCCCTCTTCTGGTGTGTCTGAAGACAGCTACAGTGTACGCATATATAATAAATAAATCTTTAAGGAGGTGGGGCCGAATGAGTCCTCAATTTCCAGGTCCGGCCTTCCCAACCGCAGGGGCCTTGCGATTTTTATTTATTTTTTCCTTCTAGGAAGTGAGATCCCTTCCTACACCACAAAGCTGAAGGTGAGGTACATTGTAAGGCAAGGGGGAAGGTAACCAGATGCTTGCTCTGCAGGCTCATCAGAACGTTTAAGGAAAAGATGGACTGGATTAAGAGGCTCCTTTGAACAGTGGTACACCTCAGGTTTTAAGGACCTGTAGCCTCAGAGGAGAGCAACTTTAACTTGCCTCTGGGGGGTTGTGGGGCACCTGTGACCTCAGCCTTAATGAGCATCGTATGGTCAATAGCATTCAAAACCACAGGGGCCTTCTGCAGGCACCCACATCAAACCATTGCCACATGCCTGCGTGCTCTTCTTCAGGGAAGGACAGGACCAGGGCAGCACAGGCAGCAAACTGCCCATGTCCTCATTCACATACGTGTCCCACAGATGTTAATACCTACTACGGAGAGACTTTCTCTGGGAAGACATAAAGAACCATCTAGCATATCTTTTAACCTCAGATAGAAAGGGTCCCAACAAACCAAAGATTTCACCGAAGACCAGCTTGGTGAGCTGAGGGATTTGTTGGGGTTATTTACAGGATCATGAGGGACTCGAGGGTAGCCACATCACTCAACCGTCCCACCCAGAGCATGAAAAACCTAGAAGCGAACATCACCCAAGACCTACTGTTTACCGGGAGAGGCAGGGCCTCGTGAGGATCCCAGGACGGAATGATAATAGGCCAGATGTCACGAGGGCCTCCTGTGGATAATTACAGGTGCCCTGATTCAAGGCAGAGATGGCCATGTTCACTGTGGAGAAGAAGATACCTAAGATAGCTCGGCCTCAGGGTGATAAAAGGCACAACACAGAGGCCTGGTAGCTCTGAGAGTTCATTTTTGCTGCTGTGGCAAAAAAAAATTTTGTGTGGATCTGCAACAAAGTCATTCTCAGAGAGACGTACCTTCTAGCGGTTAACGAGCCCTGATAACCATCAGGTCTCCATGGAGTTGCTATTTCGGTCTGTCCTTAGGGTTTGCTCTCCTCCTTCAAGGTCAGTTCAGTGCCGCCTCCTCTGGGAAGCCTTTTCGCAGAGTACTTACTCCTATTCAGATGAAATCATACCATGTATTACTTTGTGAGATTTCTCCTTTTCACACGTAGTTCCGCGTGGACATGGACTAGACAAGACCTTGTTGGCTTCAGTATGCCTGCTGATATCACTCCCAGACACGTAGGTGGAGGGGTCCTGTACCTCTGGGTCTTTTCCAGGCTCTGGAGTTTCAAATTTTGTGGATTCTCTCTCCCTAGTTCTGAGTTCTCCTAACATTTCTGAGTCTTTTCTCTGGATGTGCTTCCTAGGTCACTCCGCTCTGGAATAGTTAACACCCTCCCTGGTTCTGGCTATTCTAGGGGCTTCGCTGCAGTTAAGACCACACTGTCACTTTCATAACTCTATCCCATTGGCTCACATTAAACGTGGATGGAGTCTGTCGTCACTCTTGCTATAACTAGCGTCACTGGTCCCCTATACTGGTGATTATTGTTTTATTTATTTAACTCAAACTTGGGGCCTTGTATTTCTCTGCAGGTGAGAGAGTGTTTCTCCTTTGAAACTGTGAAGGAGATCTGAGTCTTCAGTGAGACACAGGATCTTGAGTGTGAGTTCAAATACATGTCACGCTCTGTGGCTTGACCTGTGTTCTTAGCCCTGTGCCCAGAGAAGACGATGACTTCCAGCACCGGCAGCTCTGGGGGGTGGCTCATTGTGGAATCACAGGCTGAGTTTATTTTTATAACAAGTATTTATTGCAGAAGAGCCTAGTGGAATCTCCTGGGTTTCACAACTCTTCCGGCTCCATTACAGGCACAAAGCAAAGCCCACGTGGCTCCTCCTCTCCCCAGTCCCCCATAGAGAGGCCTGCTGGGAGCCATAGCACCAGGCTAAAGCTCAGGGCTCAGGGCCCAGCGGGATCCTTTTGGGGAAAGTCATCCAGGGAAGAGTCATCTCATCCCCAAATAAATGGGAAAAGAAGACAGGACTTTCAATCTGGAGAGTGCAGGGAACCAGGCAGTATCAGTGTAAAGCCATTGATATGGAATCCATCCACACAGGGATAAATTCACTGTAGAACCCAGCTTCGGTTGGCTCCTGTTTCTCCAACTTGCTTCTACTGGCCCCTGAGAGGCTGGGGAAACAAGAGAGTCTCTCTCTCTCTCTCTCTCTCTCTCTCTCTCTCTCTCTCTCTCCTTTTGTTCAAATAACTTCAGGGGTTCATGTTAGCTGGACTCTTGTCACTGGCTGGACATAATTGTGTGTGTTGGTGAGTGTGTGTGAGTGTGTGTGCCAGTGTGTGTGCACTCGCACGCACACTCACATGTAGGTGGTGGGCGGAGGATGATTTTCGGAGTCATTCCTCAGGAACTATCTACTCTGTTTTTGAGGCAAGGGCTATCTATTATCAGGACTTAGACTCACAGGTTCAGCTAGGCAGGCCGGCCAATGAGCCCAGGGATCTTGCTGTTTCTGCTTTCCCAGTGCTAAAAACATGCCACTGGGAAGGGACTTAGGCACTCATGCTCGTGTGGTCTTCTGTACGGTGGGGATCCGATAGCCATGCTCTCAGTCTCTAGTGATGGAGCCTATTGTGCACGTAACAAATAAATGCAAAGGAAAACGTGAAGGAACAAATAGCACATGTCAGATGGACAGGCTGCAACGAGACAGCAAAATGTCAAACCAGGCACAACATCCAACAGGAATAGCATGATTGACAGAGCAAACAGACGACGTCATCAAATCTGAAAACGAATGAGGAAACCCGTATTGAGGCGGCCAGCTGGGGTTCCTGGTTGAGAGCTTTCTCTCAGGTGGATGAGCTTCCGACTTCCCGATCCCACTGTGGGCATTTTTACATCGTGGGATAAACAATAGTAACTTCTGTTGGAAACCATTTACCTTCGGCTGCTCTCAAGGGCACAGTGCTTTTTGTTTTTAACAATCCTTCTATGTTGTTTCCCTTTCTCCCTGTCACAGAGTTGCGGGGCCAGCCTGCCCCAGGACAGCCAGTTCTAGAGGGCACATTGAGTGAGACAAAACACGACAGGGTCTGAATTGGGGTGTGTGTGTGTGTGTGTGTGTGTGTGTGTGTGTGTGTGCGCGTGCGTGTTATAGGAGATGCTCAATTCTGTTATTTTCTAACAACCTTTTGGGAATGTAGTTAGTGTAAATACAGGAGAATTGACATGATACGTTTTGAACCAAATGCAACAGTTACCTGGAAAAGCTTTGTTGGTTTTTGGATCCCTGACCTTTCTCTTGTCTTGCTAGCTAGGTTATTTCGTATTTTATTTATGTTTTTCAGTGTTTCAAAGTTTGCCATTTTGTCCTCTTTGCCCTTTCATGCTGAGGAACAGACCATTAACGCTAACATCCGGACATTTAGTTTAACTCGCACTTTTCTCTTGATCACAATAACCCTCCTCAAGGACTTTTTGAAACCCAGTTCTATTTTGTTTTCCTCCACGTCCTTTTTCTTCTCTGCCTCTTTTTCCCCCTCTTCTTCCTTTTCCTCCTCTTCCTCCTCCTCTTCTCCTCTTCCTGTAAGGGTCCGTGATTCACTAAAGAATGATATCCAAATACTATTTGATATCAACTAGTATATAAATGCAAAGAGCATTTTTATTTGGCAAAAGTCCATCAGGTTAGGGTCTCTCATTTCAAGATGGAGACTCCAAAGTGAGTTTGAAGGACTGATTTAAAGCACATTAGGGGAATTTTAGGGTAGGTTACCTCTATATTAATCTGTTGAGTCCATCTCTAGGGACATTTCATAACCATTACTGAGGCATGGAGACTGGAAACTGTTGCTGGGGAAGCCTGGAAACTGCTGCTGACCCATTGTCCTTGCTTCAGGCCAGGTGGTGGGGCAGCTTCTGACTGGCTGCCTGAAACCTGGGGATTTCTCTAGTAACTGACTTGCCTGGTTGGGCTTGCCTACTTCTTAGGCCCAGTCTCCTAAATTGCCAATTTGAAGCCTGTCCCGGAGTCAGTCTAGCCTTTACACTCCTCCTTCTCTTATTTAAGATAATGTTTTGACTGCAGGTATTTCTGGGTACCACACGCAGATGTCAGATCCCCTGAGACAGGAGTTACAGGTGGTTGTAAGCAGTCATGTGAGGGCAGTGAATTAAACCCAGGTGTGACACAGTCCTTTAGGGGGTGGGGCAGCGACCACTCTGGCTGCTTTCATCTAGATGAATGGTCTTTCATCAGTGTCCATGCTAAGGAGGTGTGAATGTGTGTTGCCCAAGGTCAAGAACTTCAGGTGATCCAATAGCCCTTGACAGAAGGAGGTGGCCAAAGATCCTAAGCAGTATTATGAAAAGTTTCAGTGTCTAGTATCTGGAAGACATCAGTCATACACGAATAAAAACCAAAGACACAAGTCAAAATTGAAATAGTAATGACCAGTGCAAGGTATGATGGTCCAAGAACAATGTGTTGAGTTTAGAAGACACGAAGTTGATTAGTCACCGAGTGAAATGAGGATGATTTCCAAGGAAGACTTTGTCTGTTGGGCACAGATGAGAGTTATCAATGCTGTAGAAACACTTACCATGAGGATAATAATTTAACAATGGGAGCCGTGACGTGTGGACTGCAGATTTACTTACCTGAAGTTGACCTTTGGGTCTCACTGGAAGAGAAAATCTAACTTCTCAATTGGTTTATTGCTCCATTGGGTTTTTTATTGCTTCTCATTGGGAGTGTCTTCTAAAAATCCTGAGCGAGTGAGTCTAGTTAGTAATTTCTGAGGTTGGATGGATGGTTGAATGTCAGATTACTTTTCTGATGGGCGTTTTAAGACCATGTATGTGGTCACAGATTAACAACATTCTTCTATTCCTCCTCTTCATCTTCATTGTTACTCCTCCTCCATCACCATCATCATCATCATCATCAAGTCAGTTGAGACTCATAGGGTTGTACTTAGGACTTAGAAAGAGCCCTAGCTTCTTTATATTTTTCTCTCTGTCAGCTGGGCTATCT
Source organism: Rattus norvegicus (assembly GCF_021556685.1). Lineage (NCBI taxonomy): Eukaryota > Metazoa > Chordata > Mammalia > Rodentia > Muridae > Rattus > Rattus norvegicus. The sequence continues at coordinate 82,950,680 of NC_141544.1, forward strand.
AGAGGTACCCATCTTGTTCACTGTGTAGCTTCCTCTGGAAATGGAGCATGACCCTTTCTATTGACTCTCTTCCTTGCAGGTATGCACTGGTTAGAACAAAGAGAGTCCAATCTCTGGAGTCTCTATAGCCTGTGGGTTCAAGAAGACAGGTGATTTCTTAAAGTAGAGGGGCTTCATCATGTCCTGGGTTCTGGCTGATCTTGGAAGACAAGCACCCAATATTGGTTCTCCCATTTGTCTCTTTTCTTTTCATCAGCACAAGCCTCAGAGCTTTAGTTGCTGGACCCAGTCTTACGCATTTGGACTTCTAACATTTAGATAAAGCTTATTGAAAAAATTGTAAATAAATCCTGATTGTTTCTTTCTTTTAAGATTCATCCTCTTTTCCTCCCCAGTGGTTTAAAAACTAACAAAGCAAAAATAAAACAAAACCACAAATAATGATCTTAAATAAACATAACTTTTGCCAGCTTTGGTAAATGTAACTGAGAAGGTGTCAACATGGGACAGCAAAGATGGCTCTCTTTGGTATCAAAAAGTATGTACTCTCTTGCAGAGGACCTGAGTTTGGTTCCCAGTGCCCTACTGTCTGTGACTCTAGCATGAGGAATCAAACACCCTCTTCTGGACTCCATAGGCACTTGTACTCATGTGGGAACAGACCCCCTAGCAGCCACACACATATATGTAATTAAGACTAGGTCAGTAACTTAAGGTAACCCTATTGATTTAAATAAGGGCCCTTTTGGTATAAAAGGCTTTATTGATAATTCAGTGTACTGAACTTTGACCTTAGAAATCAATGACCTTTAATCATCATATACTGGATGTAACCATCCATACACCATTTCCATCTAAGTGTGACTCACTAGGACCTTCTGTCACTTGTTAAAGCCTCTGGCTTTGTCTTTATCTCTATTTTCCCATTTAAGGAAATTCTAACAACTTCATCTTAGGACCATTTTAGCATCCAGAGCACCCCTTTCTTATATTAAATGCGCCCTTCTTTTTGACCTTCCTTACCAAGAGTATAACCTCTTCCTTCTCATCCCTCCTTCCCCTCCTCTTATACTTATGGTTTCCTTTGTTACTTTAGTTTCCTATTTAATATCATAAGACACAACACTGTAAGTTTATCAACTTACTAAGGGAGTGAATTCACATCATGTTCGTGGTGTATTGTAACAAATGAAGACTCTCTGTCCACACTAACGGACAGGTTAAACTGTAACGCTTTGTCTACTGGAAGATCTTAGCAGTCACTTGGACTTCTTCAAGGGCTCTTTTACATTTTTCTTTCTGTGTAAAAGTCTGAGAGCTGGAGAAAGTTACATTCCACTAAGAGGCTGCCAAGACAAATGAGTTCCCAAATGACTGTGGGCAGTGAATGATCTTTGAAAACAACAGAGAGAAGAAAAGAAAATATACAGAGGGTCAAAAACCTTTGTGTCCTAGGCCTGAACTTGCATTCTTAGCCATGGAAGGCATTTGTGTGTGGGCCCAGCTGTCCAGGTGTGGGGTGCCAGGCTTCTATGTGGTGAGGTTTTTGAAATTGTCATTCCTGACTCTTCTCATCGCCATCCCATGTGTCAGGGGTCCAATTTGGTCCCACAGTGGTATCATTTTCCCCTTTGACTTTCTGTAACAGTCACTCCTCTGAAACAGAAACATTATATCTGTTTCTGAAAAAGCAGCTTGTTGGTTTTGCTGAGGACGTGGCAATGCTCTGTAGCCTGGAGACTGATCTACGACAGTCATAGGTTGGGTTTCAAAAGCATGGTCATGTTAAGCAAGTAGCAGGCAGAAGTAAAAGAACAATTAGCAGGCAACATTTCAATAGAAGCAGTAAATAAACAGCAGAGCATCAAATCAGGTACTTACAGCATCCCACAGAGGTGACTGGGACAGCCTGACTGAGAATGAATGTAACATCCTCAGACTTGGGTCTAAAGGCATCCATCAAAATCTGACTGAGGAAGTCTCCTTGTGGCAGCCAGCTGAGAGCTCTCTGTCTCTCTCTGTCTCTCTCTGTCTCTCTCTGTCTCTCTCTGTCTCTCTCTGTCTCTCTCTGTCTCTCTCTGTCTCTCTCTGTCTCTCTCTGTCTCTGTCTCTGCCTCTCTCTCTCTCTCTCTCTCTCTCTCTCTCTCTCTCTCTCTCTCTCTCTGGATGAGCTCCTGGCTTCTTGTTCCCACCACAGGCATTTTTTTTCCTCTCAAAGGTACAATGGTTTTAATACTCCTCGCTGTTTACTTTCTCCTTGCCATAGTCATGAGACCAGCCTACCCATGTCAGAGAGTTTTGAAAAAACACTTTGAGACAAACATGGTTGGGTCTGAAATGGAGTGGAAGGTGGTCCACCCCACTTCTAGAGCTAGCTCCTCGGTCAGCTCCCTCTATCCTGGTACTAGAATTTGCCTCAGGTGGATCTTACTCTATATTATCTTTAAAATTTTATTTATTTGCTATTATATGTATGTGGTTGTTTTGCCCACATGTATGTCTGTGTACCACGAATGTGCAGTGCCTATGGAAGGAAGAAGAGAGCTCTGGATTCTAAGACTAGAGTTATATATCTACCTCAGACCATAACATATAACATGGCGAGCCACCATGTGGGTGCTAGGAATAGATCCTGATCCTCTGGAAGAGGTATCCATTGCTCTTAAGTGCCGAGTCATCCCTCCAGAGCTCCTCTACTTTATCTTGTCCCTTCTTACTTGCATGATGTGACTTCTGGAGGTAGCCTTGGATCATTTCTTCAGCACGGTCTTTAATAGGTAGGGATGGGGTGGTGGAGGTCAAGCTGGCACTCACACTGTTTGCTTTGGTTCCCTCCCCAGAGACTTGGATGTCAGGCTTGGGCACCGTCAGTCCTCTTGAGCCCTGTCTTATCCACTGGTCTCCTGGCTCTAGCAAATCCCTAATCAATGGATAGATTTGTGTCTTGGGATTCCTAGAGTGTCACAGTGCTGGATGGTGCTGGGTACTGTGGCTGATTCTTCTCCGTCATGGCAATCTTCCCAGCTGGAAAAGGCAGTTGGAACAATAAATCAATTGCCAGATGCATTCTCCTTGGGCTTCTTCCAAGTTTTCCTCTTCACCAAAAAGAACGGGGTTATAGCATGCAGCCCTATTCAACGCCCTGGCACCCCAGCCTGCCTGAGACAGCTGTGTCCGCCTGCTGCTGACCTGTGAGTGTCAGGATCAAATCCAGAGCAGGTGTTAGCTGTTAGATCAAAGAACAGGTTTTCTGTAACACCTCAAAGGAAAGTTGATCGGGAGATAGATACATTAACTTTCAATGAGGTAGCTAATAAGGAGACAGAGCTGGAGAGATGACTCAGCAGTTAAGAGCATTGACTGCTCTTCCAGAGGTCTGGGGTTCTGTTCCCAGCACCCACACTATGGCCCACAGCCGTCTGTAACTCTAGTTTCAGGGTCCCTGGTGCCCTCTTCTCTGTTCCATGGGCAAACACACCCATGTGCTACACAGACAAACCTTCAGGCAAGACACCTGGGTGGGACAAAGATAGAGCCGGGAGGCTCGTTCCTCAGAGGTGGGAGGGCACCATTTCACTTGCAGACACGGTATCAAAGGAGATGGGTTGTCAGTGGTAGGTGATGGCTTAACCAGCATACTCTCTCAGTATCAGCATGGAGAAGATTCCGGAGAATTTCAGCTGTAACTATAACAGTGAGGAAAACGTGTTCCTACTACCAGGTTAGCCTGCTTCTAAAGTGGTGCTAAACAAGCCTTTGATGTGCTTTCTCCTGTGGGAAGTGTGGACAAGATGTCCCCCCAGTTTCTTCCAGCGCAGTATTCCAGGCTTCTGGTAGCTGTAAATGGTCGTATGCCCTGGCTTCCTCTAGCAACTCTCAGCCTGGCAGACCTTCCCACCCACACCTCTGACACCCTCCTTCCAACCTGTTCCTCTGGACAGCAAGGCTTCCTCTAAACACAGAGCTCCAGGAAAGGATGAGAACACAGGTATGTTCCTCATGGATTCCTCTGTGCCCAGCTCTCTGCCAGGGCTGTAAAGGGAGCTAGAAACAGGTCCAATCCTTTAGAATATCTTAGTGATTCTCCTAAGACTCTGAGTTGTTGTTTGATCCTATTTTTCTGGACAATGCTAACGGCTTACTAGCCAGCCTCACCCTCTCATTCCCCTGGCAACACGGGACGTCTAGAATTTTACTTCTCTTTCCACTCGAGTAAATAATCACCAGCTACTACTATTAGCTCCCGAAGGAAACAGCGTCTAAGCCGGCAATGTTTGGATTCTGCGTGCTGTCTCCCAGAGCATCTCCTCAAATATTATGAACTCCTTCAATAGCTCAATTCCATTTAGTTAAGTTCTTCATTCCTGTGGCAGATTGTGGGGGGTGGGTACCCACAATAGTTTCCATTCCTTTTGAGAGGGTGCCCTAGGGGCCCTGTCCTCCTTCTTCTTTTAAAGACATCGTGATAAGATATATGTGGTGTACATTTTTAGCATTGTAGTTTCTTTCAAGTGCAAACATCTGCGGCATTATGTCCGTTCACATGGTTGTGACACCATCGACTTTGTTCATCTCCAGAACCTTTTCTTCTTGTAAAATAGGAACACCGTTTATGTCAAAGACTAACTTCACACTGAGCCCATACACAGCCCTCAGCGACAGCCAGGGTGAAGTGAGAACTTGGTGCTGGATGTAAGCAGAATTCTATGGCTCCTGTCTTTGCATACCTGGCTTATTTAACTCAGCACAGCCTCGTTAAGGTTAGCCCTCACCACAGCCTGCGTCAGAATCACCTTCTTAGAGACAGAATGGTAGACACTCCATCACACACACACACACACACACACACACACACACACACACACACGCTTTGTGCATCCGGGCATCTGTTGATTGACACCTGGATCGCCTCCATCATTTGCAATTGTGGAGAGGCTGGCAGCACAGTCAGTGAGCGTCCAAACATCTGTTTGGGTCCCTGAGTTTAATTCTTTTAAGTGTATAAGCAGCATTGGGGTTTCTGGTTCAGACAGTAGTTCTGTTTAATTTAGAGGGGTTGCCGGGTCCTTTTCCACAGTGGCTATGCCATGTGACATCCCCACAGCGAAAGCACAGCCCTTCAGGTTTTCAATACCCTTGCTGTCCTTTGTTATTTTATGTTGTGGGTGTTTGGTTTGTTTTTACTGTTTTGCTTTGGAAAAGAACGATCCTATTAGGTATGAAGGAGTATCATCTCCTCGTGGCTTTGAGCTGCATCTCTCTAATGATTACTAATGGTGCTCACCTTTTCATGTGTGTACTGGCCTCCTGTAAGTCTTTGGAGTGATGTCTAGCTAAGTCTCCCACCCACGGAGTCTGGGCTGGCCATTATAGTGACCACCGTTGCCTGTTTTCACAGTGAAAAACAATCTGACATTCTGGGAAAAGCCTCAATTCCAGGTATACTGGGACAACTGGCCACCTTAGGTGGCTTTTGTCTTGCTTTGAAGGACACAGATGTGACAAGGCTGGGCTGGAGAGATGGCTCAGCAGTCGAGTGTTTATCACTCTTGTGGTAAGTTCCCAGCACCCACTTAATGTCTCACAACCATCCGTAACCCCAGTTCCAGGCCATCTGGTAGCCTCTTCTGGCCTCCATGGGCACCAGGCCTGTGTATGATGACTTTATATTCCTGCATGCAAACATCTATGCACATAAAACAAGGCCTTTACAATCTTCAAAAGTAACAAGACGGGGTTGGGGATTTAGCTCAGTGGTAGAGCGCTTGCCTAGCAAGTGCAAGGCTCTGGGTTGGGTCCCCAGCTCTGAAAAAAAAAAAAAAAAAAGTAACAAGACACGGGTTCCACTCCTAGCCTCCAAAGGGTTCTAAAGTCTCCTCTTTTCTACTCTTGAAAGTCTGGGCTTCGCAAACAAACTTACGCTCAAAGATCCTGAGAGGCGTGAGGCCCAGTCAGCTGCCAGGCATGAGGACGGGACCAGCTGTGCCAGCTTTTCACAGATACAGAAGAGCCCAGAAGAGCTCGGCCCAACTGGCCCAGACTAGAACTGCCCAGCCAGCCCACAACCAAATAAAAGACAATCATTTTAAGTCACTAAAATTATAAATTATTTGTTATTCAAATGAAACCCACCCCTATGGTTCCACAGAAAAGATGGTAGGTCTTTGAGGTAGAGAGGACTCCCTGCCACCCTACCTTCCACCCCACACTGTCTATTCAATTATTCTTAGTCAGAAGAGCTTCATCAAATGGCCACCATTCTCTCTGCTCAAAACAGACAAATGCTTTCTCTTCTTTCTGTCCATAGTCTGCCCGCCTTTCTTCCACAGATCTAATGATCATTAGATTTAGAGGCTGAGGAGGCAGGAAGGGCCCCCTCTATATCCCAAAACCAGATATGTCCTCTTACAGGATGTCTGTTTTCTCTTGCCGATCACAAAAGCCTGATGAATTCCTGACTTATATCAAAGCTCTCTCTTGAGTTTGAGTTGGCTGAGGCTTAGAGACAACTCATGTTGTGCTTGGTTGTTTCTCTGGGCGGCTGTGATGGAGACAATCTGTACTCCATTGGAGACAATGGACTCTTCTTACTACACCTCCTGTCTGTCCCAGAGCTGTTCAGGGTCTGTCTCCATGACTACTCAAGGTCAGGATGCCAAGGCATCTTTCAGAGTCAGTGTGTTTCTTACTTGAACTTTTGGGTCCTTCACCTTTTCAGCAAACAACCGACTGGTGTGTCCATGGCAAAAACCATGCAGAATGTTGTTGGTTGGTTTGTTTGTTTGTGTTTGATTGTTGTTTCCCTTCTGATTAACCCTTGGTGGGACCCTGTCCTTGCAGTATGCTCACAGGGCTGCCCTAGCTTCCAGAGCTCCAGATGGCTGAACGGATTCTCAGCCTTGGAATGATGGGAATTCTATTTAGGGCTCTTTTCTTAGCCATGAGTTGCTAAACCCAGACTCACACAACACCAGGATGTCAGTAAAGACCCTTAGATCAATAAAGACCAGAGAGGAACTGATCCCTAAAGTTCCCCAAGGTCTGAGAGTGATCTGCTCCAGGTTACTGAGCAAAGTGGCTGCACAGCTGTCTTGGGAAGGTTTCATTGCTGTGAAGAGACGCCATGACCAAGGCAACTCTTACAGAGGCAAACATTTAATGGGGGCTGGCTTACAGTTTCAGAGGTTCAGTCGCTATCATCATGGTGGGAAGCATGGCAGGGCCCAGGCAGACATGGTGCTAGAGGAGCTGAGAGTTTACATCTAGATCTATAGGCACCCGTGAGGCACAGGCGGGTCAGGAAGCAGAGAGAAAGAAAGGCTGATGATCGACTATCTTTCTCATTCTCCTTTTCCAGCCTGGAGCCCAGCTTAGGGAATGATGCCGCCTACATTGGAAATGGGTCTCTCCCTCTGCACATCCCGTCTGAAAAGCTCTCACCTTTTCATTAGAGGGTGCACCTCATGTGAATCCTTACATGTTTCTTTACATTTATTTTGTATATGCATGAGGTGTGAATACATGCATGTTCACGTGTGTGTGTGTGTGTGTACACATGTATGTGTATGTGTGTGGAAGTTCAAGGTTGAAATTAAGTGTCTTCCTCGGTTACACTCCACCTTTTCACTAGATAGGGAGCTTTCCACCGTTTCAGTCCAGCCAGCCAGCTTGTTCCAGGGGTCCCCTGTCTCTAGAGAGCTGGGATTACCCTTGTCCTGCCACACCTACAGGACCCCAGTCATAGGGTGGTGAACGTTTTATTCTCTGAGCGTCTCACCAGCCCTCCCACCACTAGGTGTTTCTTAATCCAGTCAGCTGACAGTGAAAACTAATTACCATGGAGTCATCTTGGCTGTTCAACTGCAGCGTCTGCTTCCCAAAGCCCGTAGACTGTGACTGGGTTTCTTTAAAAATGGCTTAGAGGGTTAATGGGTTAGAAGTGAGGGTTTTCTGTAGACACTTGAGCAGTAGTCATGGCAAGTGCAGAGTGTCATCCGTCCCCAAGGGGAATGATCTCAGAGACGCTCCCTACCATTCTCTGAGCATCCCCAGAGGGAAACCCAAGGGCTTATAAAATCTCTACTTTTCTGGTCATTTTCTTCTGATGCTTGTCTAGTTTTCCGGTTGAAATTTGAATAAGTATTTTTATCTTTTTTTAAAAAAAAATCTGTCTTTTTAAAAGATTATTTCATATTCAGATTTTCTTGTGTCAATAGTCTTTGCATTTGTCTGTTTAAATTAGAATTCTGTAGCTACGATGTAAATTGTTTTCCAATTTGTCTCCAGTTGGATATTTATAATATTTATAATTTAGCAGAACTATTAACCCCAATATGGTTATTTTTATATCAGTTGTCCCTTGGGGCTCATGAATTCAGGCTGTGCTCCCCTACATGGAGAGATTTGATCACACTAGGCCTCGGCTCTGACTAGTGCACGGTTACTCTCCAGAAAGAGGCAACCTGTCCACAGGGCTTCCAGCTCCAGTTGAATGTGCCATTATCCCAGCCCAGAGTGGAGCTATCACTGTGTTTTGTCATTTATATTCATTTTAGCCTGTCAAACCGAGGGAGGTGAAATAGTCGGGACCACAGAAAATGTATCAGAGGGGATGATCTGCAAGAAGAACGCAAGCAGAACTGGACACCAGCTAAGACCGACGGCCCCGGGGAAGCGGGTTGAATGAAGCCTGTTTACCATGCTCGTCCATGTAGGATGTAGTGAGTGCACTGTGCCCTGGGTTGGAAATTCAGGATCAGCCAGTGTGGATACACACTCTAGTTTAGCATTTCTTTCTCCTTTAGCCGGGGTAGGTGGTCGACTGTCTGCAGGCCTGGTGTGACTCCTTGTCCAGTCCTTTCTCTTGCTGCTCTGGTGTGCATGTGTTTTGTTCTTTGCCCCGGAGCTGGCAGTCCTGAGTCCCATGAGAATGGAAGTTGGGCAAGCCAGGAAGTGGCGTTCCTCTTCGGTCTCTGCCCTCAGGTTCCTGTCATGACTTCTCTCGGTGATAGGCTGTGACACAGAAACGTAAGCCAAAGAAACCTTCTCCTCGCTCAAGTTGGCACACTAGGACAGATGCCATCTGCTGTGAGCTGACGTCACCAAGAGGGCCCTCGTACAAGGGTTCTGTGCTATTTGGACTTTGGCCAGACAAACCTCATTTCTTTGTAAGTGCACAGAGTTGGCTCTTCAAGCTCAGTAATGAAAAGACTAATACACCTGTTTGTGTCGGTCACGTGGGAGTCTAAGAACCTTTCAACCCAAACTTCTCCTTAACCCACAGACCTCAAAACTCATGAAGGTACCAGAGAGAGCAGTTCTGACATATTACTGGCAAAACTGCCCTTCCTGGTTTGTTTGACTTACAAAGCTGTCAATAGGTAGACAGAACAGCTCAGAAGCTCCTGAGAACTGTGGTGGCCCAGAGAGCAGAAACAATGGCCCAGAGAGAAAACCGTGCTATCCAGCCTTGCCAACCCATTTCTGCTTCTGCCGTGTTTCTTTATCCACATGCAACATTTGTAGGGGGTAATTTGGTGTGGCTTAAGTTTTAGGGGTCTCCTTTAAAGTTGCCAGGCCAAATCTGAAACCTGCACCAAGAAATCTCTGGGCCACAAGGACTGGCCTAGAAGTCTGACATGTGAAAAGTTATAGTTAATGTCCCTTGGGGAACCGAACCTATAAAAGTCTGTTTGTAGGATGGAATGGCTCTTCTTACAAAGAGGATCTTTGTCTGAGTGTTTGAGAGACTCTCAGTCCTCGAGAATAAGGCCTGTGGGTTCTTGAGTCTTACTTAGATGTGTAAACACCCAAGGGTTTAAGAGGTTTAGGAATTCCAGAATCCTTACCAGAGTTCTCACCTTTCTACCAGCTGTGCTCAGCATCTGCCTGGTGATGGTGGGGTTGGATCTCCCAGCAATCCTCTTTTCTTCCTGAGAGTCTGAAATTGATGGGGAAAAAGGGGGAGTAGAGAAGGATGATCTGATTTTCCAGGGGAGCACTGGTCTAGCCAGCAGCTTGGTCCCCACCACTGTGGTATCTCCTTTCAAGAATATTTTACTTACCTGTGTTCTGGGTCTCTAGGCTTCGAAATAGGCCCTTCCTAGGCAACTAGCATCTTGCCTGTTTTGTCTTTTTGTAAATGTAGTACTTGTATATGTTCAAGTGTCTGTGTGGGCGTATGTTTGTATGGGGTGTGTCTGGGCATGTACACGTTACATGTGATACTGTAAAAGTTAATCAGGGGTTTCTATCCAGCCTTTGATCTTTAGTTCCCAAATAAAAGACACAAAACCTTTATATTTATAATAAGCCTTAACGCACTAGAGCTGGGCAGATATCAACCCTCTGCTATCTTGTCTACTTACCCGTCAGTAACCTGGACATAAAACTTGCCATGTTCTGCTTGGGCCACTCCTACTCCAACTGGCCAGCCTCACAGACATGCTTTAACGATCTACCTACCCCATGACTTCTCTCCTCTCCCTCTGCCCTCCTCCTCCTCCTTCCTCCTCCTCTTAGTCTCTGCCTCAGACCAAAACACAAGCTCAGCAAATGAAGCCCCGCCTACCTTTCTTCTTCCCAACTATTGGCTGTTAGCGTCTTTATTTAACCAATAGTTTTAAATTAAGGAGCAAGGCCATATAACATCACTTGATGTATGTGAGGATTTCCTCATCCCTGAGGATCTCCTTGTCAGGAGGCAACCAGATGTCAGGGGCCAGTCTTTAGTGTTATAGAACATAGTAACAGGCCAAGCCTCTAACAGTGTGGGGGGGTGTGCCTGGGCATATACACATGGACACCAGATGTTAATGTCAGGTGACTTCCACTATTATGCTCTACCTCTTTTCTGAAACAGTGTTTCCCATTGGACCTGAATCTAAACAATTGGTTAGACTAGCAGGCCAGTTAGCTCCCAGCATCTGCGTGTCTCCACCCCTGGCAGTGCTGGGGTTACAAGCACACACAGCCGTGCTTGTCTCTATATGTGGGTGCTGGGCATCTGAACTGAGGCCCTCGTGCTTATGTAGCAAACACTGGAGGGGTAGCATCTCTCCAGCCCTCATCGCCACCTCTTAAAACGTTGCCTGCTTCCTTGCCTAGCTGATTCTGAAGAGAAGCCATCTATCTCTTGTTCACTTCCTCCCACTCCAGAGAGGCTAGATAGAGTGCTTCTCTATGTCTCAGAGTGAAGTCCCCAAAAGTCCACTATGGATTCTTCTGCCATGCTTGACTTTGTATAAGACCCAGTGACTAGTCTCCGGTGTGGCCCACAGACACTCCAAATGTGGGTCGTTACATTTAAGGGAAGCTGGAGGATAATTAAGTTCCCAACGTATTCCCAGAGCAAAAGAAGGAGAGAAGGAAGAAGTGTTGAGGCCTCATTTGAAGTGGTTGATAGGTGTAGTAAGACAAGGCAATAAGCTTGTTGTACTCTGACCTCTAGGTGTTCTGTTCTAGATCAAACAAAGGTACTTTCCAGGCCCTTTTAGGCTCTAATCAGTATGTGTCCTACCTACTGTCTTAGTCAGGGTTATCACTGCTGTGAAAAAACACCATGCCCAAAGGCAACCCAGGGGGAAAAATGGTTTATTTTGCTTAAACTTCCACATTGTCCATCATCACTGAAGAAACTCAGCCCAGGAATTCAAACAGGAATGAACCTGGAGGCAGGGGCTGATGCACACAGGCCCACGGTCACCTGTTCCCTTTGTAGAAACCTCCATGGTTTCTTTTTTTTTTCTTTTTTTCGGAGCTGGGGACCGAACCCAGGGCCTTGCGCTTGCTAGGCAAGCGCTCTACCGCTGAGCTACATCCCCAGCCCCCCTCCATGGTTTCTGCTTCAAGCTGCTACTTTGCGTTCCTGCCCCGACTTCCTTCCATGACAGATGACCACCTGGAAACGTCTCTCCTCCCCTAAGTTGTTTTCAGCTGCAGCGTTTTATCATAGCCACAGAATGGAACTGGCACAGTATATAAACCTTTCCCAAAGGGAGCAGGCAGGTGGCTATGGGCTTCCCTGTACCCCAGCATGGGGGAGGGATGGGGATGGACTGCGGTCAGACAGAAAGAGCCACAGAACTAAGCAATCACATTCACTCCCCACATGAAGCCAGCAGCCAGCATCGTGGAGACTCTGCAGTGTAGAACCCAGCCAGTCCCTTGAAAATCTCTGTTCTCTGAGGCTCTGGACTGAAGTCAGAGCTTTGGGGAAAGAGACAGCATATGACTATAATACAACAGAACAGAAGAAGGATCCAGCCGCCACCGCTGTCCGCCAAGCTGGGCTTCAACAAAGCTGACAGATGAAATCCTTCAAGCTGAACTTACTCTCAGAATTATGGAGGGGGTGGAGGCATAGCTCAGGGGAGAGAACACAAGTTTAGCACACACAAAGCCCTGGGTTTGAATCCTAATAGCAAAACAAACAAATAAAAGTAAAGACTATGTTGGGACCTGTCAGAGACAGACACCCAGAAGACGTTCTGGTAAAACCAGGTTAATGCCAGAAGAGCTATTTGTATGAACCAGAGTTCATCTCTTGGCTCTATGATCTTTGGTGAAGAGAAAAAAAAGGTAGAAGTTAGCAGAAGTCTCACCCCATCACAACACAGACTTGCGTTAGGAAAGTCTTTGCCCTCTCCTTGACCTTGGTGCTCAAGGTTTCGGGATGAGTCACCTCATTCCCTGTACCAACTTCTCCCTTCACCCCTACTTCTGATGTGTCTAAACCCGTCCACACCCCCAGAGCTGAAGCGCCTGTCATCTTCACACCAACGATGACTAACTGCGGCCTGCTTCTGGGCTCCTAATTATCACGGATGAAACCGCTACGTGTCTGCAAGCGGAGGACTGGGGAACAGAGAGGAGGAAGTGACAGAGGCGATGAAGATGTTGGGTGGCAATTACTAACCTTCGAAAGCAACCCTCAGAAGTCAGAACCGAGTCACCACAGGTCCTGGCAGGGTGCTCTCCTTGATAGGACTAGGCTGTCTATACCATTCATTACTGCCTCTGATTAGGTTCCCAGGCTCATTAAAGTCTGTGTGCCTTTGACAGTTTCTCTGGGATCAGTTTGGATCTACTTTGCAGAGACTAGTCAGGGCTTTAGAGTGGCCAGTGCAAGCTAGATACTATCTCTTGGCTTGACTTCTTGTGTATATCCCGTGTCTCGCTCCCACCCCCATGCTTGTGTGTGTGTGTCTGTGCTTGTGCATTGCCAATGACGCAAGTCACCGGTCAGATATGCCGGCTGGCAGGCCTTCTATGCCAGTCCAGCCAAGGATTTCTGGCCCAAACAAAGCCAGAATAAAAAGTTCAAAACATTTGAGCCAAATTTATTCTAAAACTAGAGAGAGGCAGAGCAGGAAAGGCACTTAGATTGAACCTAGAGACCCACAGCTGAGGCAGCTTACAAAAGGAGAAGGGGGGGGGGCTTTTACCCTCTCTGATATTAAGACATATTAAAGTCTAATAATATCAACGGCAATCAAAGCAATATACAAATAGATCAGTGGAGCGGAGCAGAGAGTTCAAATGCAGAACCATGTCTGTGTCAGAACTTAAAGGAGAAAGGGGCATCACGCAGGGGGGGAGAGTCATCAAGTGGCATTTAGGAACCTGGTTCACTGTAGGAGAAATATGAAAGTGCGACTGGGGCTATAACTCGGATGGTTCAGTACTTGCCTACATGTATGACGTCTTGGGTTTGCTGTTCACCGGTACCGCATACACCAAGCCATATTGACAGTTAGAGGCCAGCCTTAGCTATTTGAGGCCCTGCCTAAAACAAAGAAACAAGCAAACATAAAATAAAAACATAAGCGATGAAAATGAAAAATAAATCTGGACTCAACTTGATACCGTTATACAAAAGAAGGCACTCATGACTGAAACGAAAGTATAAAATATTAAAGAAAAATCGCAGAAATGAATCTATAGAGCAGAGCGCCAGGAGCTCTCCTCGAGATCTAGGAAACTCGAATGAAAACAAAGCTTCAAAAGCAAAAATTACCAAGCAGACTTTAGACATTCGAGTATATCAAAATTAGGAAATGTCTAATAAAAATACGTCACTGACTAAGCTCACAGGCTGGCGGCAGAATAGGTGTAGGTCTTTGTAATATCTTCTAAGAACATTATTATCATTTGTGTGTGTGATATGTCTGTACATGTGTTTGCTGTGAGTATGTGTGAGTGTGGACATGTGTGTGCTGGAGGAGGTCTAAGGACAGCCCTTGGGAATTTGTCCCCTCCTTCCACCTTTAAATGGGTCCTCAGGATGGAGCTCAGGTCACCAGGCTGATGCAGCAAGGCCTTTACCAGCTGAGCACTCCCATCAGCCCCTATGCCGGTGATATCTTTATGAATGAGGATTTGATGTGAAGAATACAAACGGTTCTTGGACATTTATGACCGCAATAGGAAAGAGGAAAGAAACAGGTGTTACATAAATAAAATTCCCCACATTGGTAGAAGGCTCTTGGACACTTATGACTGCAATAAGAAAGAGGAAAAGAAACAGATGGGTGTTACATAAATAGAATTCCCCGCATTAAGTCCATTTCCCTGGGTTTCAGGCACAGAGATGCTTAGCTGTGTGGTCTTAGAGGTGGCCTTATGAGTAGCAGTGACCAAGGGAGAGAAACAAGACTGGGCAGATTAAGAGTTTGAACAGTGATCCGTTATAGCCCAGGCCTCTACCAACGCCATGGGGTGTGGCTGCTGTGGGCTAGTCCCTTCAGATACATCCTGCACTTGGGCCAAGAACTTGAGACTGCCCACCTGCATGACTAGTCACTGGATGGATGCTACCCCATCAGTGGGTCATGAACTGGGGTGAAGCAGTTCCTTTAGTCAAAGGGTAATCTCCATGAAGAATCTTACATGATGTCAAGGCTGAATAGCTGGGAACTGGGTATCTAATTTTTAAGCAGGAGCTTGAGCAGAACGCCTCACATCCACCACAGCAGATGTGAAGGGAGACTCACAAGCCACATGAAAAATAAAACAGCCACGAGATGCTCCTGCATGGCTCTTTCTATGGGTAAAATATGGAGAGACGCTCGGTGACAAGGGTGGCAGATGTGAGATGTGACTGCTCTTGAACAGTGCTGCAGAGAGGGTGGACTTGAGAGAAGACTGCACTGGCAAGCATTCTGCAGAGCATTCGGTGCGATGAGTCACCTTGGGGAGCACGTTGGCCTCCTGATTCACATTCAGTAGAGCATACAGAAAGTCCCCCTAGCTGGATACATTCCACAAATTCTCATCCTGTGGAGGCATCTGCAGTTACTCGTGGTGAGAGTTAAAGGCTCTCTTAGTTCCCCTCACTGAAACTGGGCATCAAATGTGGCACCCACTGCGTAATCACTCAGGCGTCCCAGGGAACACTACACAGTGGGACAGAGGTCTGCATGGCAACATGAATGGAGTTCATTAACAGTAGAAAAAAATCAAGGGAGACAGTAGAAACAATGAGATAGGTCACATATATGAATTAATACTACAAAGAAATAGCTTTCGCAATAAAGTATGTAAATAGAACGAGGCACACTACACGCCCAAGAATTAGTGTGGCTTGGGCAGGAAAGCAGAATTTAAGATTAGGGGGAAACAGGAATACAGAAGTGACGACCTTTTCAAAAGGTTTCGGGGAGACCAATGATGTTTATATCCTTGAGCCAGGAGGTAGGATCAGCTGAAGTCTCTGAGTTGAAAAGAAGCAATGACAACAGCTACCTCTCTGCAAGAGAGCAAACTCAGACTCCCCACCTTCTCTCTCTGAGATGTATTCTGAAAGGTCGCAGACTGAGTCACCCAAAAGTCACAGGGCCCTGCCACGCACCACGTCTCGCTCTTACCTGAGAAGGAAGTGGCATCCACCTCCAACGTTCAGGGGGTGAAAAACTTGGCACAAACCTGCACAAAGGTTCATGCCTCTGCTGACTGGTGGCTTTCCTTCGGGAAAAGGGGGCTTCTCAATCTCTACCCTAAGAATATGCCTGCCATGGTTCCCGCAGATGGCATACCACCTTCACTGAAACGCCCAACCTCCAAGGCCTCCTGGATCAAACTCAGTTTGACAGAGAAGAAACACAGCCAAGTCAGCAGTGCCTTAGATCTTGCCCACCCAAGAGAGAGGGTCCCAAATGGTGGGTGGTGTCAGATACAAAGGGGCTCACTGACAGGTCACCTCACTGGTCTTATACCGGTGGAGAATGAACAAGCTGTGTTCTCTACTTCTGAACTGACACACTAGGTACAGAAACATTGGAGCTTCTGAGAGAGCCTGCAGCATAATGAGCCTGGCCGAGGACTCTTGGGTTCCACATTCTTCCCAGTGCCTGTGGCAAGCCCCCAAGCTGACCTTGATACCCCTGACCCCTACTCAAGGTCAGGTTGCAGTCCAAAGTGTGGAATATAGGTGAAAATCCGGGGACACCTGATCTGGGAGGGCTGGCGGAGGAACCAGAAGGTCGACCTGGTCACACATTCACACAGCTTTGAATCCCCTGGGCTGCCTTTAGTCCCAGTTGACCCCCTTCGTCACTTATTGCCAGCACTGAATTCTGTAAGCACATCTTCAATCAACAGAACACCTAGGAAAAACGAGAATCCGGAGACACATGGTAAGGAGGTCTTTACTGTGTTTTGCTTTTTGGGTTAAGAAACTAAACTTCCCATGGCCTGCTTTAGGATTGATCTGGAGAACTCAAGGCAAGATGGTATTCTAGTTCAGATATGAAATGACCTCCCAAGGGTCTCTTTTGTTGGGAGCTTCGTGCCCAGGTAGTATTGGAAGGTGCTGGAAGCCTTAGGAGGCAACACCTAGCTACAGGAGGTAGGTCACTGGCGGTGAGTCCTTGGGGGCTGCCTCTTGTCCCGAGTCCTATATTCAGTGCTTCCTAGCCGCTATGATATAAAGGTTCTGCCGCACCACATCCTCACACCATGAGGAACTGGTGTCTCTGAAACTGTGAGCCAAAATAGCCCTTCCTCCTTTACATTGCTAGCGTCTGTCCCAGCGATAAAGGAAAGCCATGCGCGTGGGTGGGTCTTGTTGCTGAGAGTCTCGTGAGCCCGCCAGTCAGCTGGCGAATGCGCAAGTCTCCTCAAGGGCTGATTCCCCTCCCCACCGCCCTTTCCGTTCTCTCTGATGGTAGAGTTGTGGGTCACGCTAGACCCAAGAGATCTGGTCTCTGCTCCGGCTCAGACTTGTTTTTATCAGGTTTTCAGCAAGAAGCCCTTCTCCCAGTCCTCTGCCTCTTTGTCTGTAGTTCTGTGTGTTTAAAAATGAAGCTATAAATCTGTCTTGGTGATGCCCGGGTTAGCCTTCACTCCCTTTTCTCTTGCCTTTGGGGGAATAAAAGCCATTTTTAAATAGAAAATTATAAGAAATAAAAACTTGGCTTATCATCCCATGATCCAGGCAAGACCTGTCAGCATTAAACAGACAAGGGTGTAGGCACATAATTAGAAGATAGAATCAATATAGAAACATAGCAAATGAGAGAGGAAATTCATCTCTCCATTCCCTTTTTCTGTAGTAAGAACTTACCAAAGTAAAAGACTCTTTCTTCCTTCCTTCCTTTCTTTCTTTCTCTTTCTTTCTTTCTTTCTTTCTTTCTTTCTTTCTTTCTTTTTGATTTTTTGGTTTTTTGAGATGGAGTTTCTCTGTGGCTATCCTGGAACTCACTCTATAGACAAGGCTGGCCTCAGACTTGAACTTAGAGGCCCATTTGTCTGCCTCTCATCTGGGATTAAATCTCTGTTGGAATTAAAGGCGTTCTGCTTCCACTGCCCAGCTAGTAAACAGTTTCTTAATGTGAGACTGTGTCTCCTAGGAATCTCAGAGGCCACGCCTATAAAGTCTCACCGACATGGGTGCCCAGACATGACCTGAACAAGAGGGACACCAATAGGCAGCTAGAGTGGATAGAGAAAGGCCTCACAGTCTCAACCCCACACAGAACCACAGGCGACTAAGGGATGCTGAGAGCGGGAGAAAGGATGTTTCCCAGGGAAGAGCACGCCAACTGCTTATCCAGTACCTGAAAGCACACATACAGGGAACAGTGTGCAGTCTGAGCAGGTTGCACTTATGTATTTAGGAATGTATTACATAATGTGCATGTGTGTAACAGCAATTAATTAAAAAAGAGACCATGATTTTGAAAAAGAGCAAGGGGGTGGTGGTAAATGCAAGGATGGGGAGGACGGAAAGGAAAGAGGGGCATGATATAATTATATTAAAATCTTAAAAGATGTAAGAAAAAATAAAAATCTCATGTTGGAAAAATACGCGAACAGATTTATACGTAGCCTTTTAGAAATATGCAGAAGTCGTCATGCTGTGAATGGTATTCTTGAATTTTCCTTTTTAAACTTAATATTGTACACATACATGTGCATATAAACCTACTTAATTCATTTGGCAGCTAAATAATCGTTCACTGCATGGACTTACAATTCAGGCCAGATGGTTTTGCACTTTTTTTCTTCTTTTATGGACACTAACGTGTCCTCTTGCCCCTGGAATTCCTCCTGAGAGCCAAGCTTGGCCAAGAGCTTCAATTCAGGTGCCAACCAGGCAAAGAAGTCCCCACACCACCAAATGTTCAGGGCCAAAACATTATGAAACTGTCAGGAGAAATGTATTTACTTGTTTCCATTTTTGGAGAAAATTTCCATGATCAACGGCCAGTTCGCCACTTCTGTTGATGGCTGAACATTTTTGACAAACCTCAATGTTTTCAAAGATAAGACGCCAGATTTAGAGAGGACCTGAAGGTCACTTGGTTTGGGCCCTCTTGGAAAATCTTCCTACAGGCTTTTGCATTGTTTACTTTTATCATTTCATAACATAGAACGGCTTTCTGTAACAGAAAACTCTCCGTTTCCCCATACCGGTTCCTTTTCTTTTTTCCCTTGAATTAAGCTCTGAGCTTTATTTAGCATTGAATTTGAGGCACTAATGAAAATAAAAGAAGAAATTAAAGATTAATCCCACTTTAAGCAATTAGATATAGATATAGATATAAAGAGAAAAAAGAACGCATACTGCCCAGTGAAATGTCACTCCGCTTTTATTTAAATTGTCCCTTGTATGTTAATGTATGGTGGCAGCAATTTAAAAAATTGTCTGCTAGCTTTAACATTAGGGTGGACTTTTAAAAAGATGTGTTTTGTAGTGAAGTGTTTTAAGGACTTGCATGACAGTAAAAGCACACAGCTTGTAACTAACATAGAAAATGTGAAATGCCACATTTATAATACACACAATGTAGTTTGGGGGCTTCCTGTCTGAGGGACATAGTCTGAATAGCAGTCATCTTTCCTGTCTGAAGACTCCAGTCTACGCTGGGTTTTTCCCCAGGGCTAACCTAGAACTCCACAGGCAACACTCAGAGCACTATGTTTTCAAGCAACACAATGTTACTAGCACCTAAGTGGTGATAGCACACACTCAACCAAGGGGACAATTCTATTTAAGCAATAGTTTTATGATTACACAGAAAACCACAGTTCATCAGACAGTAAATTAATATTATGTGCTTAAGTACTTTAAAGCAATTTGTGCCTTTTGATGAAGAGGCCAAAATAACCATTAGGATTTTTAGAAATTAAAAAGGAGAGGTATTCGAAGTTAGTAAAATGTATCAATGCCCCAACTAATACATATTCCCAAAATAATTAGTCTTGCCTAAGTTATCTGGATTAATAAACCAAACCAAACCAACAACAACAACAACAAAAAACAAACAAACAAAAACAAACAAACAAAATCCAACCTGGAAGCTACTATACAAGAAGACATTTTAAAACTGTAGATGTTAGAAAAGGGAAATAGCTTTAATCACACTGTTTTTCCTTACAAGGGCACCGTGATTCTTCGCTTTACTACAAACACATGTTTTTAAAAGTCCATCCTAATGCTGGAGCTAACAGACAATTTTTAAAATTATTGGCACTATACAATAAAGCACAATGAACAATGTAAATAAAGGCAGGGTGACATTGCACTGGGCAGTGTGCACAACAGCTTTTTCCCCTCTTTATGTCCAATGGAGATGTTATAGGTGTACAGCTTCTAAATAGATATAAACATCTTTATGGGCAAAAGCCATGATTTGCTTAAGAATATGACTGCTCATACACCACACCGGATGTCCGACAGCCGATACAAGCTTGCTGAGTTTCAGTTGGTAAAAATGCCATAGCCTAGCTGGTTGTTCCTCTTGCTGCAGGCTCTGGAGGCAGGTACCCTCCTGCTGTCCCTTCTCTTCTCACATTGGACCCACTGAGACAGAGCTGTTGAGCCCTTAAGATGGGAGGCCTGACCAAAGCTAACCAGGAAGCCGCTAGATAACCAGTGTTCTACTCAATAAAGTTCGTTAATTCAGACGCAGCTTCATTTCCATGTTTTTTGGTTTTGTTTTTGTTTTTGTTTTTCCAGAGCTGAGGACCGAACCCAGGGCCTAGCAAGCGCTCTACCACTGAGCTAAATCCCCAACCCCCATTTCCATGTTTCTTAACCCGCCCTTTTGCTTTGCTTACATTTTCTCCTTCCTGCCGATCTGCACACGGCCAGTGACTGGCAGCCTGGAAGAGAAAGCCACCACCTTTATAATTGCTTTAAGTTTTCCAGGCTTCCCTTGCATCAGCCAGCCATGCCACCCAATTCAATCTGGGGAGACGGCAAGCATTTCTCTACCATGTGTCTAGAACTCTGGCCAAAACTGGACTCCACCTGTTTTGTTTTCTTGCATCCTCAGTTATGCCAATACTTCATAAGAGTCCTCATCACATTCATGTCTTGGGAAAGTTCTGTGTCTGCCTGCAGTCAGCTAGGTGGAGAGGCACCTCCTCTCCTCTCTCCAGCACTTTCTCTGACAAGTTCTTACAGCTCTGCATTGGTCTTAGCTCCGCCCTTAAAGTAGCCTTGAGTAAATGTTGCTCTCCAGATATTTAAGGCAGGACTTCCCTCTAACTGTACTTTATTTATTTAAGCACTCCCCTGAGGGAGTAAAGTACTTGCCTTGAAACAATGATGACCTGAGCTCAACAGCCAGAATCTGTGTTAAGAAGGAAAGGAAGGAACTGGTGCCTGGTAGCATACACCTTTAATCCCAGCACTTGGGAGGTAGAGACAGGAGGCTCTCTGTGAGTTCGAGGCCAGCCTAGTCTATTGAATGAGTTCCAAGAAAAAGCTAGACATAAGTTCTTGTGATCCTAGAGTTTGGGAGGTGGAGATGGGAAGATCAGCGAACTTAGTTCAATTGGTGGGTTCCAGGCCTGGCAGAAACCCTGTTTTAAGAAACAAGGCAGACAATTCATCTAGGTTGTTGTCCTCTGGGTTCCATATGCATGTTCCTACACATCTGCCCCCCACACCTATACAGTTTAAAAATTAAAATTCAAAAGTGCTTCCCTATCCCGCTATGTTCCGAACTACGAATGAACCACATCACATACCCCACAAAGGCTCATATTATGAGTCAATATTATTCTTTGCAGAGACCATAGACCCTAACAGGCCTCTGCATACACGAGGCATTTAATAAACGATGCTGAATGAATGCAAGGACAAGTGTCAGTCTCCGTGCTCAAGGAAGTCTGACTACAGTGGGTGTAGGGAACACAGTCAAAGCTAATTACAATCTGGGCTAATGAGAGACTAGAGGCTGGAGAAAGGGGGCAGGGGAGTTCTCACCCAGCAGTCCTTCTCATGCCTTCTCACCTGTAGCTCCTAGCACATCATCCTGCCTCTCCTCCTGAACACTTAGCTCTTTCTCAGCTGCATATCCCTAATATTTAACATAGGCCCTGACCTCGAGGAGGTGTTTTACAGTCTCTGTGATTCATGGATAGTTCAGTGACTCAATGAATGAATATTTCTATGCGGACCAATCATAGGAGATGGGCCAGAGACGTGACTCGGCAGGTAAGAGGTGGAATTGCCCTTCCAGAGGACTTGAGCTTGGTTCCTAACACGCACACTACACAGCTCACCCCTTTCTCTAACTCTGGCTCTGGGGAATCTGTCACCTCTGGCCTCCCAGGGCACCAGCATTCATGTGCATATGGCAATCCCACAACACATAATTTAAAACCCCCCTATAATTTTAAAAACGAAATACTTTGTGTTTTAATAAAGAGGACTTTTTTAATAAACTACTTGTTTCTTTCTTGATTTTTTTTTTTTTGTCCTAGGTATTGAAGAAAGAGCTAAGAATGTGCCTTCTTGACTTATGCCCTCACTTCTTGATTTAAGATTGTTCTTGCCCTCAGCTTTACCAATACAGAACCTCGACAAAATAGAAGGGTCAGAGCCAGCACTGGGAGGAAGACATCCTAGGTTCATGAAGCCTTGACACTCTATGAAACGCCTTCCACACTCACTTAATGAGCACTTGTGCTGTGTCAGGTGAGCCGCCCGACAGGACAGACAGACAGACAGGATACAGTTCATCCTGTTTAAGCCAGCAGAGACTTTACAGGTGACAGTGTGCTCTGGGTGCAGTGAAGGACAAGGAGGTCAGCAAAACTTGCTGGGAGGAGACCAGAGGGGATTGTGTAAGGGTATTCTAGGCAGACGGGGCCATGTGGCAAAAAACCCAGAGGTGTGGGAACACAGAAGTCTTGTCTGTGGGTAATCCCTGTACACACAGGCACCAAGGACTGCACATTCAAGATATTCAGGAAGAAGACTTGATCTGTAAATGAATGTGAAATGAATGCATGCAGTCCCTTTTCTCATAACTAGCCTCTAATTTGATAGAATGGTTATGTGCAAGACATGGTGTAACAGGTATCATAAGTAAGTTAGACATGGCCTACCACAGAGCAGGCTGTACTGGAATCTCACTGTAGTCTTAACTATGTGGGAAACTGAGGCAAGAGGGTCTCTTGAGTTCAGGAGCTCAAAGCCAAATTAGCAATATAGTCAGGGACTGAAAAACAAGTAAATAAATAAGGAAAAATTGTGTCGATTATATGCAATGCAACCCTAGCTTATATAGGGACTTGATCCGAGAACTCTGTTTCCCAAAAGGGCCCTTGATATCGACTGTATAACATCTGGAATGAAGGAAGTGGAGAGGGGGCCACAGTATAGCCAGAGCAAGACCAGCAAGGCCTTTCACGCCTATCAATTTAGACTTTAAGCATGAGTGATCCATTGAAAAGATTATAAAACCTCAAAATGATTAGATTTATATTTTAAAAGATTACTGTCAGTCAGTCAGCTTTCCGTAACTATAACAAAGACCTTAGAGAGTCCACTTATAAAGAGAAAAGGTTTATTTGGGCTTAAAGCGTTAAACAACGTCCCTGCCTATGTTTCTGAGCATGTGATAATGTTAGTGAAACTTTAAAAGTAGCATTTCTTTCTTCATCCTGGCTAGCTTCCAAATAAAAGAGTCAGAGACTATTAGACTTATTTAATAAGATTTATGACACAATAACTGAGCAGTTATTAATCTACTCTGGTCCTCTAAAATAATCTGGCTACCTCCCAGCCAAAATCCCACTTGCACTTCCGTATTGATCTGGCTCTCTCTGGCCCAGGTGTGCACTCACGGTGGCTCATGGAGCCTCTCCTTGTTGCCAATCCTCTCCTCCTCTTTTTCTCTCCCTCCCCTCACTGGGATCAGAAGTCTTGTCCTATTCTTTCCTCTGGTCAGTCACTAGCTGATCAGCTATTTATTGACCAATCAGAGCATAATTGGGATAGCTGTGTTTACACAACTTTGAGACGGGAGATTCCTAAAGTAAACAACGCAATGCCCATGTCCAGATTGCAACCAGATATGGGAGCATAGGAACCAGCACTTGAATAACACAAGAATAATCTTTACACAGTCCACAATAATTATGCCAACATGGTGGGCTGGGTGTCGGTCTCACCATTGGGATGTTGGAGCGAGGGGAGACAGGACACAACCTGAGGATCCCTGGTCTGTCCAGAACAAAAGGATCTGAGGGGTTCTGGCCTGGCTGGAACGGCCAAAGTGTTACAGCCCTCCAAGGGGAAGCTGGGGTAGAGCAGGTGGATGCTTCATTTCTGTTACTGCAGCCAGAAGTCGGAAACAGAGCCACCGGGTGAGCAGTGAAATGTGGCTGCAAGCAGATGCAGCAAAAGCGTGAGCCTGGCAGCCAAGGTCCAGCAATGAAGCTTCAGGAGAGAAAATTCTCCCCTGGATTGTTACAGCTCAGTAAGACAGCCACCCCAGACAATTCTTGGAAAATTACCTTGTGCACTTTATTCCGTGGGGATAGGAACCTTACAAACCTTTCGGGGAGGTAGGGTGGGATCCAGAGGTAGAAGCTTCTCATTGTCTCAGCCTGAGATGTTAGGGATGCTTTATTTCCACAGGGAAGGACTCCAGGTGTTGTCCCTGTGTGACTCAATGGGATGTCACAATTATGTGTTCCAGGACCCTGGCTGGGGAACTGGTTCCAACGCCTGCCATTCTCAATTATAAAAATTCCCCAGTGGTTTTTAAACCTGCTTTAACTGTACCAGGTCTTCTGTCTGGTGGCAAGGTCCACTTGCCCCACGTCAGCATGATAAGGCATCACATGACAGTGCCAGTGTGCAGCACAGAAACAAAAAGAAAAAGGAGGGGCAAGGGTCCCATTAGCCCATTTGAGGGTTCATTCCCAATGACCTAAAAACCTCCCATAAGTGCCCTCTCACAAAAGCTTCTATCACTTAACAGTGCCAAGCTGGGAACTAAGCCTCTAATATATGACCTTTGCAGAACATTCTAGATCTAAACCGTAACAATTACTTTTATAGCTGTGCAGGGAATGAGTTGGAAGAATGAGAGTGCTGGAGGACAGCTCTGTTAGGAACCTACTTGGAACATACTTAGAAGGTAGAGGGAGGGAAGAATGACTTAAAGGTCACTGGACAGTGCATCACACCACACTGACTCTCAGCTTCAGATGGGGGTGACTGGAGATGTCAGCAAGGGACGTAAAACAAGACATAGATTGGGTGTTGGGGTGCAATGTGGGAAGGCGTGTCTCTGTATATTCAACTGTTATTTCTGTACCAGCAGAGAGCTAAAAGCTGGCAGGATCTTGGTGTTGTTATTTCTATGGCCTGTCACTGGTCTCATATTTTGTAAATAGTCATCCTTCCTCACTAGCCTAGAGGCAATTTAGAATTGAATCTGATGGCCAATAGCTGGGCAGGAAATGGAGAGAGAGAGAGAGAGAGAGAGAGAGAGAGAGAGAGAGAGAGAGAGAGAGAGAGAGAGACTGGGAGAAGAAATGACCAGAAGATAGGGTGGTGAACGGACTGACCAGAGCAGAGCAGAAAGGCAGAGCTGGCCATGTGGCAGGGTGTAGTGCGAGGGCTATCAGGTTAGGCTAGATAGCTGGCTAGGAAGCTTCCCTCGCTAAAAGGTCCAAGCTTTAAAATATTAACAAGTTTGTGTCTTTATTTACACCACAGTGTATCCAAAAGTCCCACTATAGTTGGGAATGTATGTGGGGTTGGGGGAAGGGTGGTCATGGAGAGTAGGAGGAGCCTGGGAGACATCTAGGTTTAGAGGTCCACAAGCAAGATGGACATGTGGACAGAAGCTCAATGAACAGGACTTGGCTGAGATAGCCGGTAAAGGGGCACAGGCAGAAGGCAGAACAGAGTGGGCGTGTGAACCACCCCCAAGAGAGCGTAGGCTAGGAAAGAAAGGGCCTCCTCAGAGTCTCAGGTCACAGAGTTCTCTGGGTGGCTTCCTGTCCTAAAACAAATATGGTAACTTGTGAGAACAGAAACATGAAGCAACAGAAATACTGAGGGAAGAGCCTGGCCCTCAGGCACGCCTTTGGTAGCCACAAGGCCACATTCCTAGATGAAAGAGGAAGGCTTGGGTGAGACTTGCCTGAGTTCTGTGACCGCGCTTATTTAGATGATGTTTGTGTGTGACGCTTTACCTTGCCTCTAATTCCCAGGTCTAGCTCAAAGCTGTAGGGTTCCATGGCAACCTTCTGGACCAGTTTCCTTGTCTCCCTGTGGGCTTCCGTCATCTGCAGACAAAAGGTCCTTCTAAGTTTCAATTATTGGAGCTGCACAATGCCCACTAAATCCAAAGGCATGTGTAAAGCTGTCTCCTGTCTGTGAGGAATAAAAATCAATATTTTCAATCTGAATTATTCAAACACTATACCCCAGAAGTGATTCATAACCCAAAGAGAGAGCCCGATGGGAGAACCGTGACTGCAGGGTTTGTAAGCAGGGCTTAGCTCGCAGTTCCCCAAAGCAGTCAGTTAGAGGGCTGAGAAAAAAATGAAATAGCAACATCATTCTGTTGCAGAATCCCAAGGAAAGCCCAAGGGAGCTGGGCTGCTAAGATGTCTAGACAGCACTAATGACAGAGCTGAGGGTCCTCTGGGCTCTCCAAGTTCTGGTGTCATTAAGAATTCCTAGGCTCTTTGTACGTGGGAGAGTCAAGTTGAGTTGGTTGTGGTGTGGTTGAGGATGACTCAAATGCTCCCTTTCAGAACACAATGAAAGATCTTGGAGAAGAGTGGCTATTGTCTACACTTGGCCCCAGACTTTGTGTAGATGTATACACCTACTACTAGGGTTGTTCAGGGAATACATCACCAAGACCAAGAGTCAGTGGGAGAACTGGTCTGGCAGTCAGGAGTGGGGGTGATTCGGTGAAAATTCATCTAGATAGAAGAAATAATAGAAACAATCTAGGCAGGGAGGAGTGGAAGCTAATCTCTTGAACCTAGTCGGATCATTCAGCCTTTGCTTCTCTGTGTGTCTTAGTTAGGGTTTTACTGCTGTGAACAGACACCATGACCAAGTCAAGACTTATAAAGGACAACATTTAATCGGGGCCGGCTTACAGGTTCAGAGGTTCAGTGCATCATCATCAAGGCAAGAACATGGCATCCTCCAGGCAGGCACGGTGCAGGAGGAGCTGCGAGTTTTACATCTTTATATGAAGGCTGCTAGGAGAAGACTGGCTTATAGGCAGCTAGGATGAGGGACTTATGGCCCATACCCACAGTGACACACATACTCCAACAAGGTTGCACCTTATGATAATGCCACTCCCTGGGGCCAAGCATATTCAAACCACCACACTGTGACAAATTATTTGACATGGAGAAATTAGAATGGTTTACTTTGGCTCACTTCAGACAACTCAGTTCTATTGTGGCCAGAAGGGCCTGGCACAGCAGAGCAGTTCACATTCTGGTGGCCAGGAAGAGCCCCACCCCCACCCACCCACCCCCACATCCAGGCAATGGGGCGGTGCCATCCACCCTTGGGGTACATTTTATCCTCTCAGTGATCCTCTCTGGAAACATGGTCACAAACACCAGAGGTTTACCTCTCTGATCTCATGGGTGCTTCTAAGTCTAATGAAATAGACAAAGCTGCGGACAGTTGAGACAAAGATCTCAAATCTCGGTAACTGGCTTCACCTCAGGCAAGACGGTGATCTTTCCCAGCCACAGTTCCTGTAACACAAACTGATGATAACGTTACTGTGCTCTAGGGAAGGCCACATGGAGTCGAGGCAGCAGGTACTGCCATTCCATCACTGTTATTTGTTGGATACTCTGTTGCAAGATCAAACTGAAAACAGCTTAAGTGAGACAGGTGTTTACTTCTCTCCCTCATAACAAGCTGGTGTGGCAGCTCAGGACCAGCCCCTTCCGTGTCGTTGGCCAAGGTGTCTTCTTCTACATATTTCAAGATGGCTTTCCATCACGACAACACTCCAGCTATCAGAAGGGTCAAGGAATGGCAAGATTCTCTCCATAATCCAAATGTTTATACACCACCTCCTCTCACTTCCTGTTGGCCAAGAACTCACTTTAAAATCCTGTGGCTAAGCCACATGGCCAGTGGTACAGGCCTTTAATCATAGCACTTGGGAGGCAGAGTCCAGCCTGGTCCAAAGAGTGGATTCCAGGACAGCCATAGCTACACATAGAAACCAAAAATAATACAGGAAGGAAGGAAGAAAAGAAGGAGGGAGAGAAGGCAGGCATAAACGGAAGGAAGGAAGAAGGAAGGAAGAAGGAATGAAGGAAGGAAGGAAGGAAGGAAGGAAGGAAGGAAGGAAGGAAGCCTATGGCTAAGGAAGAAGAGAAGTCTGTCCTTGGCCCTCACACTACATTAGAAATTCCCACGCTCCTTTGTGCATCCTTCACGGTGCCTAGAACACGTGTGCTCTTGGTTTACTGCTTATGTTCTCTGAGAATACACTTGTTAGAATGTGGGACTGGGTCAGCTGTCCTCCTTGTGGCCTGCCTAGGACATACAGTGTCTCACACACGCGTAGATGGTAGATGCTCATAGAGTCCTTGCTGACTAACAGTGCGCTCACCAGAGGCTCGGGGACTCACTCGGAACAGAACATGCAGTGTGGAGTGAATGAGTCCTTCCCACCCCAGGGTGTGCTGGGATAGAATGAGTCTCTTCTACCATCCCCTTGTTGCTATGAGTACGCTGTCAGAAACACAGATGAACACGTTTGGATTTTCCCATAAAGTCAGGATTTAGTAAACAACAATAAATTCATGGGGTAAGGGATTTTTTTGTTTTTTTTGTTTTTTTTTTGTTTTTTGTTATCAATTGCCTAATAGCCTGCTGTCCTGGGTGAGGGAAATACACAGGCTTTATTTAAAAAAAAAAAGTATGGGGTTGGGGATTTAGCTCAGTGGTAGAGCGCTTGCCTAGAGCTCCGAAAAAAAGAAAGAAAAAAAAAAGTATGAATTGATTTTTGTGCATATGTGTGTCTTGCATGTACATGTGTATGCGTGCCTTTGCATGCATGCTGGGGGGATGTCATGTAGATATCAGAGGACAACATGTGGGAGTTGGTTCGGTTCTCTCTTTCGACCATGTGGATCCTGGGGGTTGAACTCAGGGAATCAGTCTGAGTAGTAAATTCCTTGGCCTGTTGAGCGACCTTGCTGGCCACAAAGGGTTAAAAGACCCCAAGAGAGTTTAGAGTAGGCTGAGGAGCGGAAGCCAAAGGGATGCAAAGAGGGTTTGTGAGATAACAAACCCAGGCTGGGGCTGCTGCTACTGTCCATGCCCGATAGCCAGGCTGCAGATCTGCTGAGCTGTAAGTGCAGTAGAGAGGTGAAAGACTGACCACATGCAGGCAAGCAAATATTCAGGTAGATGGACATCAGTTTGTGTGGGCCACGTCAGACTCAGGGACTGCCCCACAGAGAAGACCCTGCGACAGTTAGAGGTTCTCTGCCTGTGAGCCGTTTGGGCTCATGGCAGTGCAATGTTAGGTGTCTTCCTCTTACGGGGTCCAGGGGAGGGAACTGCACTCTTTCCTCAGTATGGATGGTTTGATAACTTTCCAGGCCGGTTTTCCTGATATGATTTTTAATAAATCAAGTGCCCCATGTAGACCTAATTTATCTTAATAGGGTGGTAACCCTTTCTACCTTCAGGAATAAGTAATTATCAGCTTGTGCCTTGGGAGTGGTACCAGACAGATGGTGATGTTTATAGCCACCAAGGTACTGAATCACCTTTCTTCTCAATGCAGTCAAAATAGGGCTTGAAGATGGAGTCTCTCAGGGCAAGGCACAGTTGTTTTATACAGTGCGGAGGAGTTTAGAGCATGGGACAGGCTACTCTCAGCATTTGGCCATGAGGAGGAGGGTGCTTCTTTCTGAAAAAGTAACCAGCGTCCCAGGCCACAGAGGGTTGGGATGAGGAGGGTGGAAGGGTTAGGTTTAGGGGGAGTGGGGAAGTGGGTGGGGGATGAGCGAAGTCTAACAAATTAGCTCCCACTACTTGCTTTAAGAGCCAAACAAACAATGACAACAACAACAAAATAATGGGATTTTAATCAGCATGGCCATGTCCCAAAGATAGAAATCAAGAGACTCAGCCTATCATCTGGGACGCTGACAAGAGTGTTAGTCTTAAATAGATAAAAGACGGGGGGTGGGGGGGGAGGGGGCAAAGTAGTCTTGGCCAAATTAAGATTTGGATGGTCATTATCTCAGTCTCATGGTTCCCCTTGATTGGTGGTGGGAAGCAGGGAGATTTCAATCAAAGGGATAATTGCTACCATTTGGGAGATGACATCATCACAGGGTGATCTGTTGAATCCAAGGTTTAGGACAATGGCTAGAGACTCATGGGTACCTATTCAGGGGTCTGAAACAGAATGTGGTAAACATCTAGCAGTAAAATAGCTTAATTACTCACAAAACTGCACCTTGCAAGGGGGATGAGATAGGCCAGGTTCATTTGGTACTCACCGACCTTGTATTACAAGGTTTTAGACAAACATTCCTTAAGTGGTTGATATGGCTCTGTGTAGAGCTGAATGGGAGCCTCTCAACTCAAAAGCTGGGGACAGATACGAAATGACGGAGAGATGACCGCCTTTTTAGCCTGGGTGCAGTCACCCCGTTGGCCCACGTGAGCAGTCGGTGCCTCTTAGGAAAAGCAGTGTATGAGTGTCTGACGTTAGCGGGGGTCGGTGTTCTCTGTGTGCTGTGCCTTTCTCCTTGCAGCTCCCGTAGGCTCTCAGCATGGTGTGAGCCTGCATCAGAAAGTTCTGGAGCAGGAAGCTGCTCTTTCATGGTAAGTGTGCTCCAGAATTAGGATATAGTAAGAAGGCTTTTTCCCAGGACTGCGACAATCCTACAGATGCAACTAGAGACCTGGTTTTCTTTCCTGGTCTCTATAATGCCTTCAACATGCCTGTTGCCTGTTTGTGAGGGGTGGGGGAAGAGCCTCGATGGAGGACATCTCTGGGGGGATTGGTCTGCAGTGATGACTACCTAGAGTTTGTGCCCAGGTAGGACTGTTGTTTGCTGCATGAATTCTCCCTGGTGCTCCAGTCTGGGACGCCCAGCTCACTTCTGTTTTGATGTAATCGCGACTGGAGGGCTGTGGCCTCCACTTGACCTCTAACCCTCACATCCGCAGCCCTCTCTGTTTTTCCTTTGATTTTGTACTGGAGGGAAACCAGGCTAGAGCCCTGAGCAGCTAGCTCTTTTTTGGCAGTCTCCAAAGCCAGGACCAGGCTTCAGACAGCAAGCCCTGGGGCTTGTGAGGTGCTCAGGTTACAACGATAAACAAAATGAGTCCATTCAAAAGCCAAGTTCAGATTTCCTCTCATTCTTTTTCTAAAGGTGGGGGAGGAGAGAGCAGCCGTCTGCTGCCAGTTGCCCATGGGAATTGTGCCCGTGCTTGGCACCCGGGAAGCCGTTTCTTCTGCTCTGGCACTAATGGTCCTGGGAATGACCACGACTGTAGTTTAATTCTGACCCTTGTAGAGTAGTTTCTTCCCCTGTAGAAAGAACAACATGGCCCTTCATGTCCCGAAGGCTGGTCTCTCTCTCTGGTTGGCATTAGGCTAAATGAATGAACTGAGTAGGTTTTTCTCTCTGGGGGTTCTGGGCTAGATAGATTGTCTTCTTGATTCTGTCTGTGTCTGAAACAAAGAGCGGTTAAGAGGCTGACCAGTTAATTCAGTTTACTGGCAGGCTCTCTCCTTTCTCAGGATAGTTTCCTTATAAACTCTCTCTTTTGAAGTGCTGCCTCTCCTCTGGTTCTTTGCAGACTCTCCATGTCACCGTGGGATGCCTGGCTGTCCGGAGCGGAGCGTCACTCTCTCCACCACATTCCTTGCTTCATTGACTTCCATCTAATATAAACCCTAGACTGTCCACCTGCGCATACTTAACAACAGTATCACTTCGTGATAGCTAATTGTGGTTGTCAACTTGACTGCACCTGCAATCAACCGAAACCCAAGCTACTGAGCACTCTGTGAGGGATTTTCTTGATCAAATCATTTGAAACAAGAAGTCCCTTCCTAAATCTCCATGGCACCTTCTGTGGCAGCCCTCACAGGACACAGAAAAAGGAAACTTTGCCTTTTGCCTGCTTGCCTTCAACCTCAGTGGCAAGGCTCCCTATTCTTTTTTTTTTTTTTTTTTTTTTTTTGGTTCTTTTTTTTTGTCAGAGCTGGGGACCGAACCCAGGGCCTCGCACTTCCTAGGTAAGCGCTCTACCACTGAGCTAAATCCCCAGCCCCAAGGCTCCCTATTCTATTGCTGCAGTATTCCCTCACTACATGTTCAGGATTCCAACCTAGGCTGAAGACAAGCAGTGCTCCAGGAGTCCCCCAGGCAGTGCTCCAGGAGTCCCCCAGGCAGTGCTCCAGGAGTCCCCCAGATAGTGTTCTGTCTTAGTTCAGGTTTTACTGCTGTGAACAGACACCATGACCAAAGCAACTCTTATATAAGAACAACATTTAGTTGGGGATTTAGCTCAGTGGTAGAGTTCTTGCCTAGCAAGCGCAAGGCCCTGGGTTCGGTCCCCAGCTCCAAAAAAAGAACCAAAAAAAACAAAAAAACAAAAAACAAACAAACAAACAAAACCAACATTTAATTGGGGCAGGCTTACAGTTTCAGAGGTTCAATCCATTATCATCAAGGCTGAAGCATGGCAGCACCCAGGGAGACGTGGTGCTAGACGAACTGAGAGCTCTACATCTTCATCTGAAGACTGCTAGCAAAATACTGACTTCCAGGCAGCTAGGATGAGGGTCTTAAAGCCCAAGCCCACAGTGACACACATTGCAACAGGGTCACACCTTCTAATAGTGCCACTCCCCGGGCTGAGCATATACAAACCATCCCATGCTCCCAGAGATTCACCCAGACCTTCAGTGCCTTATTGAAACTGCTGAGCCATCCAGCCTCGTGGACCGAGCCACTACAAGATTTTTACTTTGTGTCAGCCACCGCTGGAACAAACTGAATCCCATAAGCCAAGCTAATAAATCCCTTCTTGAGGTATGTCTTCACCTTGTCAGTTCTGTTCCTTTAGTGAACCCTGACTAATGCAAACTTCCTTGAGTACCTTCCTCTTCTGGAAAAAGAATATGTTGACCACATTATATGCACACTCTAGTTCTCACTAAATTATGGCAACAAGGAGTGTGTGTGTGTGTGTGTGTGTGTGTGTGTGTGTGTGTGTGTGTGATATAAGGAATATTAATTTGGGACTTGGGACTTCTGAGCTCTCATTCTTTGTCACTCATGATCTGGAGAAGGTCATTTCCATGTAAGGCTGGATGTTCTGTCTAGTGCTGATACTGCAGTCTACGTTTAACAGACTTGTGGTCTCTTGTCAGTTTGAGCAGCATCTTGTCACTTCCTACGACATCTGATCACCTTGAATATGCACAGAGGGAGATCTGACCTAGGAACTAGGATGGTGCTGATACTGAGCAGAGTATGAGACATCTGATTCCAGCAGCTAGTTAGTCCAGACTGGGTCTGGCTTGGTCTATAGATGGTGGGATCTCCAAAGAAAGTAGGGCTAGGTTTGACCGCAAGTTTGGAAGGCTGGCACCTAGGCTATTCCATTTCTACTCCTAAAAGAGGCAGTCTTACTATCATATGCTGGATAAGGGTGAGGATACAGGTAGGAGGCACCCCTACTGCCCCTATAATCAGGGCTACAAGAAGGAATGAACGTGAGTACTCTACAGTTTTACCTTTCTTGTTCCCCCTTTCCCACTCCTCTGCATCACTGAGGGAGTGGGGAGAGGGGAATGGAGCGGTAAGTCTGATTGAGAACTCTCCTGAGTTTAGCGGGCTCTCTGGTGACTGGTCTTTATTCTCCATCTCATTTGCATGCACACACCCAGCCAATCAGATCTCATCTGGGTCCATATAAATTCCCTGGCACAGCCTTGTCATCATCTGGACTAGAGCCCCAGCCCAGCTTTGCAGCAGTGGATTCCCGTCCACTCACCAGACCCGCTGCTCATTGTAGGAACACTTTTTTTTTTAAATATTTTATTTATGTATTATATATGAGTACACTGTAGCTGCCTTTAGACACACCAGACAAGGGCATCAGATCTCATTACAGATGGTTGTGAGCCACCATGTGGTTGCTGGGATTTGAACTCAGGACCTTGGGAAGAGCAGTCGGTGCTCTTAACCACTGAGCCATCTCTCCAGCCCTGTAGGAACACTTGATCCAGTCTCCAGGGCAGGCCCATGGAGAGAGCCCACAGGGTCCAGCACTTCTGCTTCTGTCACTCGCACTCTCTTGGGCACCCTGTTCTTTACAGGCTCCTTTGGCGCTGCCTTTGGTTGGCAGCCCAGGTACACTGAGAGCTCGCAGCTGGGACACCTGCTGACACCCCCTCCTGGTTGGTGTCCCGCTGCTTCTGAGCATTTTTTAAATTTTAATTTTTCGATCTACACTGTCACACTTGCCTGGGTTATAAAGTCCTCCGTGAGCCAAGGAGATGGCTTACCAGGTAAGAGCACATGTGGCTAGGCTGCTGAACTGAGGGCAAGCTCTGAGACTTACAAGGTAGAAAGAGAGAGCTGAATCCTATAAACTGTCGTTTGATCTCCACATGGATGCCATGGTGTGCACATACACACACATACACACACACGCATGCATGCACGCACGCAATGCATATATACATACATATACACATACATACACACACATACATATACCTACATACACATACACACGTACATATACATACACACAGACACATGCATACACACAGATACATGCATATATATATACATACACAGATACATATATACACACACACATATACATACACCATAGTTATACCACAGATACATGCATATATACATACACAGATACATACATATACAGACATATATATACACACACATGCACATACTTGTACACATACAGATTCATACATGCACACACTAAATAAATAAACAAACATAATAAAAATTCTCCTTGTTTGTTCACCCTTCTCTGTGTGCCCAGACATATACACAGGAAGACAGGAACCTGACAAGAGACTGTGTCCGTCTTTAAGAAGGTTCCAGAGAGACCACCATACCCCTTCTTCACTTCCTCTCATGAAGGTCTCTACAGACATGAACGTGCCACTCCCCATGACCCATACAGCAGCTTTCCATGAGTTTCATTGCTTCCTGTTCCCACCATGGCCTTCCAGAAGGTGTGGCTGGGCTTAGAACCAGTGACCACCACAGTCATCAACTGTCACCCAGCAGCCATGTGCCAGTGACTTCAGCTTCCCGCAGAGAAACCTGTTTTCCAGACAAACCTAAAGCATTAAGTTTTCAAAGGAACGGATCCATTTTCTATACATGTAATCGTTTGAAGCTAACATTTCTCCCCTTCTTTAAAATGATAAAGATGCTTTAAGACTTGTAAGTCCCACCTTTTCTGTGAGAAATGTCATTTGGGGACACATGGACTCGGCAAGTAAATTCAGAAAAGCACACTCAGGCCAATAAACAACTGCCTACAGGATCAGCCCGGGGATGCATCAGGAGGGATGGTGTGTGGGACAGCATCCTTGAGACAGACTCATGCAGTTCCCCGAGATGCTGCTGCAGCCTCTGGTGGTCCCTAGGCTGTGTCCCTGTGTCTAATCTCACTTGTCTGCTCTTCCCGCAGTTAGACTACCGGCTTCAGTTCCAGGCTCCCTCCATGGAGAGGCTGAGGAGGGAGCAGGGTCACCTTCTGTATTCACTTCTGTATTTGGCTCTGTTAGAAATTCGTTGAATAGGAAACATTGTTTCGGCTTACTCGCTCTGATTTCATTGTCTACCTTATTGCTTTCAGACTTCCAACCCAGGCAGCGCTGGAGTAAATCTCTCTACTTCTGTTCTTTCTGTGTGCAGCTTAGTTACCCTGCACAGTTCTAGCTTTCTGTTGGCTTTGTTGAACTCAAGGCATGACTATCTTAAATTTTATACGAATATTAAATTAACATTCCCTAGGCAAGCAAAACCTGTAATCATTAATTTGGGTTATGTTTAAAACAGTGATTTCCGTCTATGGCTGCACATTGATAAAATCACAGAAGCTTTATAGAAATCCCCATGCCAGAGGCCCACGCCTCAAAAATCTATTTTAATTGATTTGGAGTGGGGCCTGAGCATTGATTTTTTTTTTTTAAAGCTCCCTGCTGATTCTAATTGCAGCCAGGATCCAGAAACATTGTTCTGAAGGAGGCCAGAGGAGTGTGTTAATTTGGTTGAGAGGAAGACAGTCGCAATTGCCTGGCTTGTTTTGTCAGCTCTCAGACCCAGAACTGGAGAGGAACAAAAGCCAAAATCACAGTGCAGTTATGTAAGGGGTGGGGGGGGGGGACAAGCCACTTCTTAAACTGTGAGTTATTTCATCCAGGGCAATCAAAACAGTGGTGTAGAATTCATCTATCTATCTATCTATCTATCTATCTATCTATCTATCTATCTATCTATCTATGTGATATACATACATATATACATGCATATATAGATATACATACACACATATATACGTGTATATATGTGTGTATGTATATGTATATATATTCTCGCACTTAAACTAACCTGCACTGAGAACGCCTCCATGCTTCTGGAATACCAGCTCCTGATAAGCCCCATAACACAGATTTATGTTGCCTTGAAGGCAACATCACTTTAGTGAATTATGATAACTTAGAGAGGCAAATCCATCTCTCACCCCGGAGAGGAATTTCTGGCTCACGGTGTCTGAGGCAGAGTGGGGGAAGACAATCCGGCTAGCACGGGAGCCAGAACAAAGGACGACCGCTGAGCTGGCGAGTCTGAGCTCTTTGGCTGGGATGGACCACTGCTCTGCAGGGTTCCCAGCCCCTACAAATGGCTAGAACCTTTGTTTTTCTCTTCCCTGGGAAAGACTGGCCCATTAGCTCACTGGCTGCATTACAGTTGAAATGGTGTTTCTTTTCCCCCAACATTATGAAGGAGACAAACACTTTTCAAAACTTAGAGGACAGCTAAGGGAGATTCCGTCGTTAAGCATATGGTGTCCCAGGGGATGAGAAGGCCATTAACTGACAGGAACCCTGAGGAGGGATTTGCTGGCTGAGGGAAGGATGTGGACTGTGCTGCTAGAGAAATGCACTGCTGCTTGGGAATCAAACACAGCTCTAATGGTGGGTTTAAAGAATGGTCATCTTTTGACTACACCAGAGTTAGGGATTTCCCCAGTGAAAGAGAGGCAATAAACTCCTAGACTGAATTTAAACATCCTTCCTAATCCTGTGGGCATTTCCTGTGGGGCAGATACCCCTAGCAGAGCACCTGCCTGCCCCAAGAACACTGGCAGCCAGTCACCTGATCCCACATTTTCTAGAAGCTGACATTTAGGGCTTGAATGGAGCCTCCTTTACAAGTAGATGCCAGTGTGAGAGAGGCCTAACTGACCTGGGGAGGCATTTGATATTTTCTGAAGAACCTTCTTTACAAAGACACCCAGAAGATTGACTTTGACCTTTACCGAACTCCTCCTAGCTTCCGGGTGCAAAGGGAATCTCCAGACTGGTCATGGCTCCCTAGTGTGACAGAAGTAGGCGCCTTGGACTCTCGGTCATGCCTGCTCTCCCTCTCCAGGGTCTGTGAGATGAGGACAGGGTGGGAGCTTTTGTGCTGGAAGCCAGGAGACTCTAGCAGGCAGGGTACTCTGTGTTCCAGAAAAGAAAAGCACCAGCACAGTTGGAACTGAATCCTGGGGAGTCTTCCCCACTCCCCACGGTTGTCGTTGTACAAAGGTTAAGTGTAAAGAGCAAACTACATGCTGAAGACTGGTTTAATTCTTTTACCCAATTAGCCAAACACAAGGGCTGATTTTGCACAGGTAGATCTCTACCTGCGGTCATCTCCTTCCATGGCCAGCATTCCTGGTGCTCCTGCTGTGTTCTATGAGCTGCGGGCCTCCATGTTACTCGCCTCGCTGCCTTGGGCTGGGGTGAGAGTGGGGCTCCCCTGCAGCCAATCACACTTGTCCACGCTCCCTGTGGAAGGCTCTTGATGACTTCTGTCTGGGTGTTCCCTCTCTAGCAAGCACCGAAGCAAAAACTCCAGGCTGAAGTCTCCAGGAAAGAGGTGTCAGGGAACCGTGAGGTAGGAGAGTAAATTTGAAACCTATTAAAGCATTCATGGCCTTCCATTGCCTCCTTACTTCCTACCTCCTCAAGGTGAATAGCCACTGGGGAGTGGGGAATGGGGGTGGGTGAGGGGAGCAGAGGATCTGTGTCAAGAATCGGGAGAGTGGTCTTTGATTTTTAACTAACTCTGTGGCCTGTGCCCATTCCTTCTCCTTTTCTCAGCCTCAGTTTCCCTGCCATTGAGTGGGAAAAGTAGGCAGGACTTCTGCCTACCTTCCAACTCTACCATATTGTAATTGTATGCATTGGAGAAGGGGCGCAATCACCATGGTTTGTTGGAAAGAGCACACAGCATACGATGGATGCTCCCGGCCATAAATTTACTTACCAGCCTTTGGCCTTGGAGGCCTTTTCAGAAGTTTCATCTTTAAAACATTTAGCATCGTAAGTACCAGATTGCAGCTGCACAGAATAGGAAAATCTCCTTAGGAAACGGGCAAAGCCCTCCTGGAGCCGGGGAAAGCATTGCCTCAGATGATAAGGACTTTTCCAGTGGGCACAGAAATCAGCAGTATTGTGTCTGCTGGTGCTGTCTGTCCAGATGGTTCTAGATGAATCCTGCCTACTCAGATCCTTGGCTCTGGGCAGTTCTTTTCCACCCGATGTTGGTCTTAATGATGAATGTAGGTTGTCTGAGTCTTCTGGCCCCAGCTGCCCCAGAAACCAGGCTTAGGAATCACTTCCAAGATCATCTGTAGACTGTCTGGCTTTTAAATGCTTCCTCCAGAGACAAAAGCTCATAAAATGCTGTCTCTACACTTAGTCTTAGAGGTCAGCGTGCAGTTCTGCAGTTCTCATTGGATGCCCTATATATCTAGGGGCATAACGTGCCAGGTAGGGTTGCAAACTGGTGTCCCAAAGGTCACCAGTTAGAGTAAAATTTCTGCTACCCTCTCTTGAAGTAGGTGTTTCCACACCCACTAGCCAGCCAGCCAGCTCAACCACCTGCAGAAACCCACCTAGAAGCCCAGGACCCGGAATGAATTGCTACATTGTTTTGTTTTTATTTATTTTTACTATTTCAAAGAACAACAAAAGCCCTAACCTCTTTGTGGGCAGAGCAGAACTGGCCAGCTTCCTGGAGTCCTTCACTTTTTGAAAACGAGACTTAGTGTCTCATTTATTCTTTGAGCAATATTTAGAGTTGCTGAGAAAAGGCTGCATGTGTCTGAGTGAAGACGGGTGAGCTTCTTGTCAGGCCTCTGTCCTGTCTTGTCCTCTCCGTGTCCCTGTCCAAGATTCCCCCTCAACCCTACCCCTCCATCCCTCTGTCCCCCTCCCCTCCAACCTCATCCCAGATCCTGCCCCATCCCATCCCAGTCTCACAACCGCCCCTCCCATCTTCCCTCCGGTACCCCTCCCACCTCAACCCGGAAGTTTCTGCCTGATAATTCAGAGCTTTGCCCGCAGCCACAGGCAAGGAGAGGCAGGGAGTCCCGGCCCTGGTCTGCAGCCGCACTGCCTGCCTCCCTGAGCATCCCGGGGTAGAGGTAGACCAAGCGTAAATTTTCCAGTTTAATGACATGGGGGTCACTCACAAGGTTGGAAATAGCTTTTCCCTCTTCGGAGGCCACTACAGAGAAGGCTGAGTTAGTTGACTGACTGATTGAGCTTTGGCGATAGGATCTCACTACGGAGCGCCCAAGCTGAGTCAGCGGTTTTAAAGGCCGAGTCAATTGTTTTAAAGGCTCGTAGCATTTACCACACCTAGCTGGAATTTTCCATAGGAAATCTCACTAAAATAAAGTAGAAGAATAAACAAAACTTAGATATGACAGGACTTGTAGCGCAGAACGACTGAAGCATGTGTTTTAAGGCTCCATACGCCTGTGACCTAGTCCTGTGCTGTGTGATGGGGTAGCCTAGTCCTGTGCTGTGTGATGGGATAGCCTAGTCCTGTGCTGTGTGATGGGGTAGCCTAGTCCTGTGCTGTGTGATGGGGAAGCCACTAGCCTCTTGCCCTTGAGCATCTGAGATGTGATTAATGTGACCTGAGGTTCTCCAAGGATCAATGACACGCTGCACTTTGACATCTACTACAAATGAATTGGGGGGAGAGGGGGTGCTGGCCAGACACTTCAGCAGGCGAAGGCACTGACCACCGAGCCTGACGGCCTGGGTTCAGTTCCCAGGACTCACATGGTGGAAGGAGAGAACTGATTCCCACAAGCTGTCCTGTCATACTCAGGCTGTGGCACACACACATACACACACACACACACACACACACACACACACACACACGCCCCACAAAACACAGTCAGTTCTTAAAAGTCCTCTATGACATCACAATATTGTTGCCTGGCTGAGATTATGTTTGGAAGTAAATAAATACAATATTAGAGTTATTTTCACACACACCCCACCCCATCTTTAAGGTGGCTATGGAAAGGTTATAATTGCTGAGGTGACACAGGTCGTATTCCTACCAGGCAGCCCTAATCTAGAGAAACTGAGCTAACATGTCAGTGTCCTTCCCCTATTTGTGTAGATTTGAGAAGTTCAGCGTTAGATTAACAGTCTAAGTGGGAGTCTTCAGGGCCACCATAGACAATTACGAAGGCCAATAGGGCAGGCAATGTGGAGTGTGGCCCTCCCTCCACCCAGCCTTTGGGACTCAAGCAGGGCACAGTTATCTCTGGAAAGAGTTACGTACAGAGGACTCTTTCATCCCCACCTCAGAGTCCTGCCAGAGCCTTTAGTTAGGGATCTCCTTAGTGGTGAGATGTCCCTAGTCCCTCTGCTGACCCACCTGCCACTCAGTGATGCACCATAGCATAGGGTATAAGGAGAAATGTGTGTCTCCTCCACACTCCTTCCTGCTGGTACCCCATGGTAAGGCACTGTGGGCATCACCGTGGGCATCACCGTGGGCATCACCGTGGGCATCACCATGGGCATCACAGTGGGCATCGCCGTGGGCATCACCGTGGGCATCACCGTGGGCATTGCTGTTGCTCCTGTTTTCATTTGGGCTCATGGTTGCCATCATTCTTTACTCTGACCTCTCGCATCTCAATGGTCTCTTCCATTGCAGCTCAGCTGAACCACAGACAGCGTTTTTTTGTTTTTTGGGTTTTTTTTTTGTTCTTTTTTTCGGAGCTGGGGACTGAACCCAGGGCTTTGTGCTCGCTAGGCAAGCGCTCTACCGCTAAGCTAAATCCCCAACCCCCACAGACAGCGTTTTTAAAAGACAAAGCAAGAGTCATACTGGTTTACGGAACCTGTCCTGGTTTGTGGTGTTTTTGACTTAGAATTATTCAACTTTATGATGGTCCAAAAGCAAAAAAGCTTGCCCATTCAACTAGTCTCTTCCTCTCAAGGAATATTCAGTTAATTACTGGTATCGGGTATTTGGATTGTCCCCGAAGGACCATGTGTTCACGGCTTAGCCTTAATCCATTATGTTATCAGAAGGTCATAGATCCACTAAGAGTTGGGATCTAATGGGGCAAGGGGTGTCTTAAAGTCCTTAGAGGGATACCTTCAATGGGGGGCAGTGAGACCCCAGCCCCTTCCTCTTTCTCTCTTTTGTTCTTTGTCTGCAGGATGAGTAAGGTGGTCTATCCTACCACCCAAGGCACGAAAGCAATAGGCCAATTGATCCTGGGCTAGAACCTCCCAAGCTGTGATCCCCAGATAACCACTTTTCTTGCTAAATTGGTTGTCTCAGGCATTTGTCAGAGACAGGAAGCTGAATATCAGAGTATCTGATATTCCATGACAAGACGGGCGCAGAATTCGGTGGGTTTTCTCCACTGTCAGCCATTGGAAGTGTTCGGAGCCTGTTTAAGACAGGCTGTTTTAAGCAAAGGTATTTGATAGGTACCCGATGAACTTTTTTTTTTTTTTTATAACAATGGCTTCATCACCATGTGATTCCATTCCAAGTGCAGGAGCATTCCCTCCTGTCAGTAAGGGTCTCCACAGGAGAGAAATCCCCTTTAATTAGGATGATTTTGGAATGTTCTCCCTCTTGTGTGTGTGTGTGTGTGTGTGTGTGTGTGTCTTTGTGTGTGTGGTCTGTGTGTGTGTGTGGTCTGTGTGTGTGTGTGTGTGTCTCTTTGTGTGTGTGGTCTGTGTGTGTGTGTGTGTGGTCTCTGTGTGTGTGTGTGTCTGTGTGCGTGTCTGTGTGTGTGTTAGGGCTCAGTCCCATGGTCTTGCACATCCCTGAGATTCGTCCCTGGTCACAGCTGATGTGTAAGAAGGAGGACAGATTAGAATATAGAGTATAGGATAGCCCAGAGCAGAGCTTGGGACCCCAGGGCTAGTGACAGTGGGGAGCAGGGGAGGGGTCATTTGCCAGAACCAGGAAGGAGAGAGCTATGCAGGGCCAGGATGCTCTGGGAGGAAGGAAACACTCTGACTAAGGTGACATCACAGGGATAGCGCTGGAGAAGTAAACCCCACCATCTCCCCTCCTTCTTCCTAACTTAAGAGGCTCTCCCCAGACCCCAGGGGTCCTGCTGCTGAAGTTCTTGTCAAAGCAGAAGAAGACAGGGTGGGACCAGGGAGCATCCACTGAGGCAAAGGCGCCTGCACTTTATCCACATACTGCTGCTGTCAGTCACCAACGGTCCTGCTTTCTGTCTTGGAGGGATTGTGTGGGCACAGTTTATAGGATACCAGCCCCAATTCCTCAGCCCTGTTTCTGGCCTGAGGGAGATCCAGAGGCTCTGTCTGCTGGTGTGTGCTGTATATGCGTGCATGGGTGGAGCTCTCAAGGCTTCCTTACCCATCCCTGAGCCTCCACCCCGGGGCCTCTATGCCTCTGCTCTTGCAAGGCTGGTCCACATGTGACCAGACTGCTTCCTCTGAATCTTGCAACCCCTGTGTGTTCTCTACCTCACCCTGTAGCTCTGCCTGTCCTCTCTCAGCACCTGTCTCCTGGCTAGCCAGTCCCAAGTGCCTGGTGTCCTTTTGGGGGATGTTGGATCCCTAAGGGCATTTGGGGTGATCCCTGGGTTGTGGGGTCCAGTCTGAGGAAATCCCTCTGGGATGAACTCTCTCCCCTAAATGAATTTCCAATAGTCTGGTTTCCGTCTTGCTAGAACATTCGGGAAGTATCCAAGCTACACACACCAGTCAGAGCTGAGGGCCTGAGCAACAGCAGGGAGAAGGGTGTACAGAAAGGAAGAGGTTATTCTCTCCCCTCCATACCAACATAACAAGGCCAAGGGGCGCTGGGGTCCCTCAGAGACTGGGCTTTACAGGCCAGCTGGAGGACCTGTGCTCAGACACATCCAAGCTACGTGACGAGGAAAAAGGAGTGTAAGAGAAAGAGCTGTGGAAGCATCAAGGAAAGGAAGCATCATGAGGAGGATGCAGTGAGCACAGACAGATGCATTAAAGGACGGGACACAGCCTGCTTCATATGTTTTATTTTTATTTTATTATACTGCCCAGAGAAAGGGCAGCTGAGCTTGGGAAGAAGGCGATTTGAAGATAGGTAGCCAAAGAGGTTGTCTGAGGAGCATGCATTGTGTCTTTGCTGAGGCTCAGAAAATGCAGAGGGACTGTGTCTTTCCAGAGCCAAGGGTAAGCAGGCCTTGAGAGGGCGACAGGAACCCTTCTGGTAATGTGCCTGACACCAAATGGGCAGTGGCCCTATGAGGTCATCAGGCATAATATGGCTAACTGTCTATTAGTGTCTGCCCTGTCACCTGACCGTACCATGCACCAGAAACACCTCTGTGGCTCCTTTATTCATCCGTTTGTGGAGCAAACTGGTATAGAGCCCCTGGCTCTATGTCAGCACAGTGTTGGGCACCAAGAGAGCTGGGCACGGTGATATCGAGGTTTGAACCACCTTGGATTTAGCAGTCA
Organism: Rattus norvegicus; assembly: GCF_021556685.1. Lineage (NCBI taxonomy): Eukaryota > Metazoa > Chordata > Mammalia > Rodentia > Muridae > Rattus > Rattus norvegicus. The sequence goes on from NC_141544.1 coordinate 82,994,512, forward strand.
AGTGCATGGGCACATCAGTAAGTCTCCAACATGCAAAGGCCATGAAGGGGAGGAGCCAAGGAGAGCGAGTAAGGGTGGAGAGGAAGGGAGGGAGACTGGTGTAAGTGGAGGGCTGAAAGGCCCAAGGAGGAGAACCGGAATCCGTTAGTTGCCTTTCTCATCGCCACGCAAAAATACCCAGAAGACACACATTAGAGGGAGGAGGGCTCTGTTCACTCTTGGTTTCAGAGTTCAGTCATGATTTTCTGACTCTGTATCCTTGGGAAGAACATGGCACATGTGAGGAGATTCGTCTCTTCATAGAGAACAGGAAGCAGAGAGAGAGGAGAACACAGGGATGATATAGAACTTTCAAGGGCCCACTTCAGTGATACACACACACCCCCAACCAGGGGCCCACTTCCTAAAAATTTCTAGAACTTCCCAAAATAGTGCCAACAGCTGGGGACCATCCATTCAACATGAGCCCTCGGGGTTATTTATATCCTGGCCGTAACATTCCACAGGCCCAGTAACACAACTCAACAGATCTATTTTCTCCCCTCCCATGCCCTCCCACTTCTGCCTCCCTGGCCCCTTCTCTTTTTCCTTTTTTCACCATTGAGCCCTGTTGTTGTAAAATTATAAAAAAGGCTGTGTTTTACCTCCACTAGATCCGGCACCACAGTGCCCCAAGATATCTACTAGATATCTTGCCTGAAACACACATCCCACCTCCTTGGCAGCCCTCCCAAACTCAATTCTCCGCAAGAAAGAACAAACAACACAATAACCTCTGATCCAATTGACAAGATATAATTGCCCACCTAAACATACAAAGCCCTGTACACATCCATCCCTTAAGAATATTCATAACAAACTGTAAATGTGCAGAGAGGAATCTTAACGTCAGCCTCCATGTTCTCTCCATGGCTACTCTTCCCTTTCCTCCCGCCTCCTTCCGATCCAGTCTCCTTTTCTTTCTTCAGACTTTTCTCCTGCCCATCCTTCCTTCTCATCCAATGACAGGCCTCGTTCTATCCTGCACCCGCCCTCACCTGTATGACATCCTACAGAGCCCAGATTGGCCTTATGATTCTTCTGCTTCAGTCTCCCAAGTGCTAGAACTTTAGGTCTGTATGTATCATACCGGCTTGGCAAATATATCCTGAATAGCATCCCTTCCGTAAGAACAGAATATGTAAATTAGTATAAAGATTTACTAGTCTAAGCTGTGTTAGGGTCACACACACAAAGAGTAATAACCCAGACTCAAATAAAATGCAAAAGCAAAGAGTGTTTATTCTTGCATGCAAGGGCCCGATTCCATTGCAATGAAAGGACCCCAACAATTCAAAGATTCGGTTTTTTTTAAAAGATTTATTTTATTTACATTAGTACACTGTCTTCAGACACACCAGAAGAGGGCATCAGATCCCATTACAGATGGTTGTGAGCCACCATGTGGTTGCTGGGAATTGAACTCAGGACCTCTGGAAGAGCAGTCAGGGCTCTTAACCGCTGAGCCATCTCTCCAGCCTGAAGATTCAGTTTTAAAGCCAAAAAGAGGAACATGGGTTGGGGGTGATCTATGTCTTGGTTGGTGGGTTCGATCTCTGGGGGGTCTGGGTGATGCTATGACTCAGACTACTCTTGCTTCATGCCAAGGAACTGTAGCTCTTGGCCTCTTGGCTGTAAGCTTGGTTAACTGTCCTTTTCCGTGCTGGGGAGGGGTCCCTTTTACATAAGCCTGCTGTGGTTCCAGTAACTGACTTGCCCAACTCTGGGAAGTAGAAACTCAGACCTGGTCTCCTGAACGGCTAGTTTGCAGCCTGTCATGGAGTCAGCCTGACTCGGGCCAATTCATTCTTTTAGTTGAGTGAGGTGGCACACACTTTTGAACCCAGCACTTGAGAAGCAGAGTCAGGTAGATTTCTGTGAGTTTGAAGCCAGTCTGGTCTATGTGCTCATTCTAGGCCAAGGCTGCCTAGTGAGGTCTAGTCTCAGAAAGAGAAAGAAAGGAAGAGAGAAAGAAAGAAAGAAAGAAAGAAAGAGAGAGAGAGAGAGAGAGAGAGAGAGAGAGAGAAAGAGAGAAAGAGAGAAAGAGAGAAAGAGAGAAAGAGAGAAAGAGAGAAAGAGAGAAAGAAAGAAAGCAGGCAGGCAGGCAGGTAAGAAAGGAGAAAAACAAGCAAACACATACACACACACACACACACACACACACACACACACACACACACACACACAAGATCAACTAAAAAACCTTCCATCCTGTGAATACTGTCACAGTCAGTGTTTCTGAGGAAGATAGAGCTAACATTTGTGAGGAATTGATATCTGTGGAAAGATCTTTGGGTCAGGATCCCAAGTCTCCCTGCCAAGGTGTCAGAGAGACTGCCAAGGGCAATTCAGAGCCTCTGAAGTGCTCCTGGGTGAGAACCTGGAGAGCCGGTCCCACTGAGCCGCTGGCTTGGAGGCCTTGGCTTGTTTCTGCCTGACCTTGCCCTATAGTACAGCCTTGGCTTTGCCTCGTGCCCTTTGGAAGCTGCTTCCCTGGGATGGGACTCCATGCTCCACCCATTCCCAAACCCTCTCTTCGCCAATATCCAGCCAAATACTTTCTCTTACAGCAGAACTGACTGGTGAGATCCAACTTCAACCACTGGTATGCCCAGGGGAATCTGGATATAGCACAGTAAACTCTTAAAAGACACTCACCCCATATTTTCTAGCTCATCCCCATGAAATGGAGCCCTCTGGTCTTCCCGCTGCCAAGTACTACTGGGCCCTTATTACGGAGCCTGTTATTAAGGATGCTCTCCTGGCACAGTAACCTCTAGCAGAAAGAATGTCGAATGACAGCATGCCCACAGATGTTGCTTCAACGGCAGAACATGGAAAAGGATGCCCTGGTTACAAGTAACCTCAACTTCCTGTGGACCTAAAATGGCTGAGACACACCCGAGGACCCAGGAGGAGAAGGTTCTGCTTATGCTTGCCGAACAAGCATGAGTACCTGAGTTCGGACACCAACCCTAAGGAAGAGGACAGGGACAGGGAGATCCCTGGAGTTCCCTGGTCTAGCCAATCAGAAAAATCCAAATTTGGTGAGCAATCCTGACTCAGGAAACAAGATGGAGAGTGACAGAAAATGCCTTACACCGGCCTTTGGCCGCCCCCCAACATGTATATACATGGGATACATGAAGTCAAAGCAGGGTCTAGGAGGTCCTGGGTTCAATTCCTACCATGGAGGGGTGGGGGTGGGGATGGGAGCTGGGAGTGGGGGCTGGGGGTGGGGACAACAACAAAACAAAAACCAAACAAACAAAAAAGCAATCAACAACAAGAATGCAAAAGTCCGGTTGCCCCATTATGGGTTTGTTTGATGGCCCTGGGATATGTGTTGTCTTCTATGTCTCCTGTGCTCTCCCCGGTTCTCCCGACCTGTGCCTGACACTCTGCATCTACTGAACAACAGAACAGTAAAGCACGAGAACTTAGACTACCTTGTCAGACTGCCAGAGGTTGACTCCCCTGCCTACACGTTCTGGAATAGTGAGACCAGGGTTGTCAATATTTGTCTTGATGTTTCCCTCTCTGCTCAGCAGAAGTCCACCCACTGGTGCTGTTCCATTACCACCATTGATTGATTGATTCTTCCCCAGTCTGCTGTGAGTTGGAAGAGTCCTAAGAGTTGGTTCCTCACGGTTGTTTTCCTTCCAGTCCAGGGACCTACCTTAAATACACCAGGGCCAGGTGCAAGAACAGTAACAGAGTTGCATTTGTGGCTGCCTTACAACAAGGAAAAGCTTGTCTCTGTTGTGTCTTAGGAGAGAGGGGAGGGGGGGAGGGAGAGAGAGAGAGAGCGAGCGCTGGCCAAGGATGTGTTTGTCCTCTGGTATGGTGAGGTAGGAGGGTGCAGCATCCCTTCCCCCTGAGGTACCACCCATACCACAGGTTTAGTATAGAATAGAGTTTATCTAGGGCATGGGGAGGGGAGTTGGGAAGGGAGTAGAGACAGAAAAGGGGGCAAGAGATGGGAGATGAAGAGGAAAGGGAAGAGGAGAGGGTGCCCAGGAACCCGTGGAGGGGGGGGGGAGAGGGTGAAAGGGGTCAGGGAGAGAAGGGGCAGAGAGAGTAAGAGTGTAAGAGAGGGAAGAGGAAGCAAACAGCCTCCTTTATAGTAAGCCAGGCATACCTGGCTGTTGCCAGGTAACTGTGGGACAGAACCTAGAAGGAATGTTAACAGCCTCCACTCAGGGCATGATGATACAGTTATATAATTCTACATATAGGCCTAAGTCCACCCAGGCCACCATAAGGGGTTCGGGTGGCCTTTTTTCTTCTTGAAGTGGAATTCTAAAGGTTCCAGAAAAGGAACATTCCATCCTTCAGGGAACCTTTCTTTAAGCAGAGAGGTAAACAATTTAGAATAGTTTCAGGAAGTCCCTAAAACTGACCAGATTCACTGGGCCCCTCCCCTTTAGAGTTAGCAATCAAAACTGCAAAAACAAACAATGAACAAACAAACAAACAAACAAAACACTTTCAGACAAGCTAAGCTGCAAAGACTCTGAAGCCAGACCAGCTGCCTGGAAGAAGCAGAAACCAGCGGATCTGCCTGGAAGAGGTTTAGACCAACTGAGACACTTAAAAAGGACCCTCATCCACCTGTTGAGCTGTTTGCAGGCTGTGCACTGAGCTGCAGGGTCCCAGCTTTGTGAACTGTCAGTCATGCTGGGGTGGGCTTTGGTGATGCAGCTGCCTTTGAGCTATTTCTGCTCCTGTGAGTAATCAATCCCTCACCCATCTTCCAGTAGGTAACTCCAATAAAACCACTGGCTAACCAAGCTGGACTTCGGTGGTGTCCATATTTGTTGTGGAATCCCTGTGAAGGTTGAGCAGATGGATGTTGCATCTCCCCAGGAAAAGTTTAGTCACATGATAGATCCACCTACTCACCACGGTCACCTAACAAGGTTGCTTACTCAGAGTTGAATGTTCTATGTGTCTCCAGTGGACTTGGCATGGACATGGGTAGAGCATAGGTATGAATGCCAGGCAAGCAAACCCTCTTCACAGAGTTCTTCCCGCCTCCCAGCTGATGCCCAAGTAAGGAATGCAGCAGGTAGTGAGGTGTTCCTGATGTGTGACTGTGGAGACAGGGGGGTGGCTCACAGGTCTGCTGACTGAGATGAAAGCCCCCCCCCCCGGGGGGGTGATAAAGAGGGCCTCAAAGCAGAACAACAGACTGCAAAGTTTCCATGGTTACTAGAGCAAGAGGGGACTCAGGCCCAGACGGCACTGGGATGAATGAATCTGTGTGGAGTAAGACCTCAAAGTCACCACTCACCTCTAACAGTACACACAGGTTGAAAGGACTAGATTTCCGGGCCTCTCACGTTGTAGTAGCCTGAAATAAAACAGGGAGAGACAGTAAATGTTTTCTCCTGTAAATGTAACTTCCAGGGGAGTTAGAAAGTGGAAATAAAGTGTGTCTTACACCATCGTCAGTTAAATAAATGTTTGAGTAATTGCCAGGTCAGGGAGTCCCTGACACACAGAAGGAAGCTGCTTGGGTTTTCAGTTTGGGATGGACATAGGCCTCAACTTTGTAATTTGGACTGATGATTGTCTCTTCTTTTTAGTGAAAAGACAAACAAACCCTTTGAGCACAACCTCTCTAAATTTTTAGAGTACTCTATTCTGGTCTCATGGCCCCTGTGAGGACACACTGAGGGCATTTCCAAACCCATAATCCTAAACCTTAAAAGGGATCCCGGATGGGGGTTGGGGGATTGATCAAAGGAGATCTGCCGGTTTATGACCTTCCCTTCAAGGCCCTTTCCCCTCTCCCTGTCAGTTTTATAGAACTCTTTCTTCTCAGGTTCTTCTGGATTAAAGGCTTGGATGCAGGGGTCTCCTTAACCCCCACTTGTCAGGGAAGGAAGGAATTACCCCTGAATTAAAATCTTAAGTGAAGTGAGTTTACCCACCTCCCTGGGGGTGGGGCAGAGGGAGGAGACCAAACTCTTTTGGGCTCACAGAAGCAGACAAGACAAGGACAGGGGTTAAATTCTGGACTGACCTTTCTCTTTGCCCTTGCAGCTTGCCCCCTCCTTTCTTCCAATCCTGCCCTGTCCCTTCTTCTCCCGGATTCCTTCTCATCTCTAGCTTCCAAACAGAAATTCTCTGAACTTTTGCACACAATGCCAATTAACATTGACAAACTACGCTGTTTCCAAACTTCTCTATCTACCCCAGCCTGGCTCTATCCCAGCCATGAGAAGGCTAAGCTACAGTCTCCACTATTAGGGATACCGGAAGCTTCCTCTAGACCCCAAGAGCGAGGCCTCAGGGTCCTGAGCTGTAGGACTCAGGTCACAGCCCTCCTCACGCATTAACTCTCTTTCACTACCATCTCTGCCTTCCTTCCCTTGGCGCAGCAAAACTTAGGTCCTGTTGGGGTAGGGCACGTCAAGGAAGTTTCAGCTGGAACTGCCTTCGCCCTGGGACACTCCACAAACACCTTTAATGGGAAATAACTGGGAGCTGAACGTTCCCCGAGTCATGAAATCTCATTTGAAAAAAAACTTGGAGATCACTTAAAGACATGCCTGCCACAGTATAGAAGAATCTAGAAAAACAAGACAAACTTTGTTCCCCAGAGTCACCTCCCAAGCAAGGAGGCCTCCTGCACGTGGTTCAGGGACCGTCATGAGATCTTGGCGACTCAGAAAAAGATAAAGTAGGAGAATCTTGAGTCTGGAGCCAGTCTGGCAACACAGTGAGATTCTGTTTCAAAACAAACAAATACACACACACACACACACACACACACACACACACACACACACATACACACACTCACTCACATGATTAGAGTGCTTACCTAACACACACAAAGCCCTGGGTCTGACCCACAGCACCACATAAACTAGGCACCGTGGCATATACCTGTAACTCCAGCATTCAGAAGGGAGCCAGAAAAATAAAATAAAAGGTTCAAGATCACCGTTGGTACACAGTGAGTCTGAGGCAAGTTAACCCTGGGCTACAAGTCTCAACAACAGAAGGTGCCTTCTAGTGTAAGGGGCTGAGTTAGGGAGAGGACCTTAGAGAGGGTGTCAACTTCTTCAGGTTTTGTTCCCTCGGAGACTGTTAACCTAAGTGATTTAAATGACAAGAGGTTAGGAGAGTCGGTTTGAGAGACCTTGTCCCAGACATTGCCCCAAACTATAAACTTTAGGGCCACTTCAATGCCCCATCTCCTCCTTCCTGTGCATTCTGCCCCTGTGGGTCCCTCCATCCGCAGCACCCCAGCTTCTAAAAAGAGCTTCTGTTGCTATCAAATCCAGTCCCCACCATCCCACCCCTGCTCTTCCTCTCCCTCTTCAGCATCCTAGCCTGCTCTTCCCCTATCTCAGGCTTTCAGGCTGGTTTCCGGTCCCACCTCTTTTCCTCCTCTAGGTCTTATCACCTCCTCTGTACTCTGGCATTTTGATAAGGCCTTCAGGATGGCCCCACCCTAGGGCAACTTACCCCAATTTTCGTTCTAAGATGATGTCGGTCCGATGTGTGCACAGGGCTGCATTCTTAACTGGTGTTTCTTGAAGTGTGCTCACAGGACCCACAACACCAACATTACCTAGAAACTTGTTAGGAAAGCCAACGCTCAGACTCCACCCTGAGGCCTACTGAACTCCAGAAGGGAAGCCCTCTGCATGATTCTAAGACACATTCAAGTGGAAGGACCACGAAAGACTCTCGTCCTCTCAGGACTAGCTCTGTGGGCGTGCAACCAGGGAATGGTGCTCTTTGGTGCTGTCTTGATGGGGCCTTTGAGCCGGATGGAGAGCAGCAGAGGTAATTATCAGCAGATATAATGACAACGTGTGGGACCAGTATTCTCCTTGCCTTACATCCCGAAGGAACTCACAGTTCTGGTGGATCCACAATGTGTGAGATGTCAGGCAGACTCAAAGTTGCCAAAGGCTAAGAGAGCTACAGTGAGCACCCAGCTGGAGGTTGTCAGAGACGTGTGTAAAAGTTACCTTTGCTGAAAAGCATTGACTCCTCCCTTGAGCCCTCAAGGTAACTAAGAAAGGGGACAGAAACCTGGTGGTTCTACTTTGACTTTGCAACTGTCTTCTCTACCTGGGGTGACCTGTTCACCTCTGCTTGTAGGCATGATAGACACTCAAAGAACAGTGACCCTGAACAGCTCTTATCTGCTTCAAGGCGGAAAGCCCAGTGTCCGAGCAACGGAGGCATCTGTCGGCTGCCAAAGGGTGCCTGTAGGTCCCTGGCTAAACCAGCAGTCATCTTGGGTGGATGGGATGTTCCAGGTATAGCAGCCTGGTAGGATGGACCAATATCTAGATAGAAGCCCTTACTCATGCTGGCAAGCTGCACCCTGAAGCAGCAGTGACCGTTCCCAGTGAAGCAGCAATGTTCCTTTAAACAACAAGGACTTGTCCAGACCACTTTCCCAGACCAGGCCTGAGTCAATGACAGGGAGCCTGACCAAGGACTGTTGGATTACGTATCTGTACCTGGCTCTTGTCACCTTCTTCTATTTAAACCGAAAGCTTGTCAGTGTTACAAAACCAGTCTTGGGCCTCCTTTTCCAGTGTGCGTTGTTTAAGTGTCCTCTCTGCTTTTCACCATCCATCCTCTCTTTTCATGGGTGCCTGTGTCAGAACTGGAGGCCAGGCCCAGCCTGTTGAAGCTGCAGAAGCCACAGTTTTTATCCTGACACTCTAGCGACAGGAAGACAGCCACACCAAGCTACATTTGCCTTGTGCACAGACGTGGAGGTGAGAGATGGCTCAGTGGTTAAAAGCACTGATTGCTCTTCTGGAGGTCCTGAGTTCAATTCCCAGCAACCACACGGTCGCTCACAACCATCTGTAATGGGATCCAATCCGATGCCTTCTACTGGTGTGTCTGAAGACAGCTACAGTGTATTCATATATATTAAATAAAATAAACAAGAGATACTTGGCCAAGGGACATTATCATATCACATTTTACTCGTGTTCTGATTCACTGTATCAGAGTCACTCCTAGGAACTGTGACACAGAAAGAAAGGGGCAGAGAAAGGGGTCCGAGAATGTTGCCAGGATGTGCATGTGTCAAAGAATAAAATAAAAAGAAGCCAATCCCATGCTGGGCCTCCCCTGTTCTCATGAGAGCAAAATAAATATGTATGTCTGAATTGCCATTTTAATGATCCAACTTACCGAGTAAATATTTGAGTATCTTCGTTTTAAAAGTGCCATTGCACACCAGAGGAAAGGGTAAATTCATGTTAGCAATTCAAGCTTTTTTCTTTACTTAGACCAACGAATGCTAGATAAACAGACAAACCGCCAATAGGTGTTGTAGCACACGCCTTTAGTCTCAGAACTTTGGAGGCAGAGGCAGCTGGATCTCTGAGTTTGAGACCAGCCTGCTCTACAGAGCAAGCACCAGGACAGCCAAGGCTACCCAGAGAAACCCTGTCTTGGAAACAAACAAAACAAAACAAAACAAAACAAAACAAAACACACAAACAGTGAGAACTCACAGAGATTACAAGAAAAATGAAAACCAACCCTTTTTATCTTAATGTCTTCAATAGCACTTTCACCTTAAGCAAAGATACCGTATTTGACTTCTGCACTGGATCCATCAAATGACATGGCTCCCTCTGCCCCATCTAGTCTGGCATTCACACCAAGTTGCTTCTGTGAATGGCCGGAAGCAGGAAGCATTGTTCATCACACTTGGGCCATAGGTACAAACTGAGCCTGTCTTATGAAGCCTTGGACAGTGGTCATCCAATTCTGAAAGTTCGTAATGGAGAGGGATAGCCTGTGGTAAGGGCGAGCCCACTGGGCTTTCACTCCTAGGAAGAATTTCAGAGCTTACTTGTGAGTGTTCTCTCTGTCAGCACTTACTGTGGAAAACAGGAAGTTCACTCTAGCTGTCTTAACAGATCAGACCATGGGCTTGCAAGCAGTGTCTCCTTTCTCCCTTTTCTTTCTTTGTTTCTTTCTTTGTTTCTTTTTTTTCTTTGTTTCTTTGTTTCTTCCTTCCCTTTCTTCTTCTTTTTTTAAAAGTTAACTTTTTATCATTGCATGTTGGGGTGAGTGTGGCACATACAGAGGACATCTTTACAGAGATGATTCTCTTCTACCTTTACATGGAGTTTGTTTGGGTTCTGGGGATCAAATACAGGTCATGAGGCATGGGCAAGCACAGCCTTTCACTCACCCAGTCATGCTCCCTGACCCCCATTTTTATTTTACTGTGTCAAGATAGTCTGTTGAGTCATTTCTCGCTCTCTTGCAACCCTTGAAACTCCAACTTTTTCTGGGCTTTTGCAGACCCCACAATTTTCTTTCTTTCTTTTTTTTTTCTTTTCTTTTCTTTTTTTTCGGAGCTGGGGACCGAACCCAGGGCCTTGTGCTTGCTAGGCAAGCGCTCTACCACTGAGCTAAATCCCCAACCCCCACAATTTTCTTAAAAGTTGATGACCCACCCCACCCACCCAGGGCTTGATGACATCTGTAGTCTCATGAGTTCTGAGGCAGGTTGGGGACAGGGAGAGCTCCAGTCCTAGGGTATGGAGTGAGACTTGTCTTTTTGCTTTCGGAGTTGGTGACATTCTCTGCTCACAGCATGATCATGTGCCCCTCCTTCCAGCCTCGGGTGCCCCCCCTGCTCAGCAGGACGGCTGTTTTCTCTGGATTAGTCCTTTTTCTTCCCCATCATTTGCAATTTTAGGCTCTGGCTTTTATTTTTAGGGCAATCCTGTTTTAGCCCTTCTCCCTTTCAGAGCATCTCACGATGGCTGCATCTATTCTGAACTGTTGGAAATATGTTTCCCCAGTCTCTACGTCTGAAGACACCACCCTGTTCTGATAGGATGGCTGTTCTTCCCCTCTGGCTGTCATCCCTGTTACCCAGCAGCCAGCTGCCGTTGGTCGGAATAAGGTCTGGACTCAAACTCCGTTTGTTATCCCTTCCTTCCAATGGATGAAGATTTCCACTGGGCCATTCGAGACCTGACTAAATTAAAAGTCTAAAGATATGTTAAGACTGAGAGACTTCCACACATCTACTTTTTAAGAAGTCAACATTTGCCATGCTGTTTTGACCTCTCTGCTTCCTTCCCAACTGTCTCCGTGGCGATAACACGTAATCCAGTCCTTTTGACTCACTACATCGTTTTTGGTTTCTCCCATGAAAAGGTAAGAGCCCACCTCTTGAAGGCGGATAGGTTTGTGGCTCTGGAAGACGGGATGCTACATGATTTCCAAGGCTAGATCGTGAGGGGGCCACGTCTACCCAGCTGTCTCCAAGGGTCTGACCCTCAGAACACAGCGCAGTTCCCGTGAGCAAAGGCAAACTGTGTCAAGCGGAGTGATCACGTGGAGAAGCCACATGGAGTCTCTGGATGGCAGCCCAGGGGAAGCACCAGCCAAGGGCCAGCAATAATAGATAGGTACACAGGGGAAGGTACACACACCAAGCTTAGACTTGACATGTTTCTAACTGAGGTCCCAGACATATGGAACTTAGATGAGCCATTTCTGTTTTGCCCTATCTAAATTCCTGGCCCATGAGCAAGAATACAGCGATTATTGATCTTTGTAAGTTACAGAGTGTTGGGGATGGTTTGTGATGTAGCAGCAGAAAAATTCACACAGTGATTAAAAACGCATCAACCGGGAAAGCAGAAATGAAGACTAATTACGGATGCGTCATCTCTACCCTTCTTCTGACTGATTAGCGCCTACGTTCCCTCCACTCGAGAGACTTAGCTCACAGGTGGAGTAAAGCCATGATTGCATGAATCCCTTGTCACTGGGCTGAAATTGAAGCCTCTTTCCTAAATCATATTTTTGTGTGAAATTTAATCTCAGCTATTAAGGGAATTATATGACCCCTGCTTGGTTGACTGTGTGAATTCAAGGAAGAACAAAATTAAAACATCTCTCACATACTTCTCTAGCTGATTAACATAACACAATTCTAGCAAACGACAGACCCCCTGCTGGAAAATGTCCCCTCCTATCCCGATGTATTGAGTCTGAGATCGTTTGGAGGCAGGGGGATTTGGTACATCTCAGAGGGAGGAAGCAAGGCACGTGGAACGAGTCTCATAGTGTTCTGTCTCCCCCAAACGCCCCTGCACCCTGTCTACCCCCTGCCCAAAGTCACTAGTGATCTTGAGCACATTTGAAATCCTTCTTTTCCTCAATTTCCTCTTATAAACTGGGGACAAAGATATCTACAGCACTTACCTCCTAGATGGTTGTAAGATGGGGTCCAAAGTCATAAAGGTCCCTGGACCATGCCTGATGATCGACAGGTTTGCCTGTGTCACTCTCTTCCTTGGCTGACTTAATCAAGCCCTAACCCTTGCTATTTCAGTGTGTGCTGTTATACAAAATGCCGTCTTTAAACTGGGCAGCTCGTTCATAATAGAAATCCACCCGTCACAGCTCTGGACCCTGGGAAGTCCAAGACGCAGACACGGGTAGATTTGCTGTCTGGTGGGAGTTCACTGTGTTCAAGATGGAGCCTTGCTGCTAGATCTTCATGGGGGGTTGAAGACAGAAAAAGGGATAAATGCTGTCTCCCAACAGGGCAGAAGAGATGGGGGGGGGGCAAACAAATCAGGGCACTCCCTTCACCCTCTTATCCATCCAGCTCCTGAGGATGGAGTACTTACGATAGACTCACTTCTCAAAGCCGCTCCTTAAAAAAACATTTTTTAGGGTTTACTTACTTTACATGTATGAGTGTTTCAAACAGAACATGCATGTATGGATACGCACCGCATGTGTCCCCAGTGCCCTAGGGTGCCAGAAGATGGTGTGGGATTAAGGTTATAGAGAGTGGTAAGCGTTGAATCCAGATCCTGGGGGAGAGCAACCAGTGCTCTAACCACTGAGCATCCTCTCTCCAGCCCCAAGACCCTCCTTTTTAATCCCATTGCATTTGGTATGAGACCCCAGTATTTGCATTTTGCAAGGACACACTCATTTAAACCATAACAGCAACCTACCACGTAGCTCTCAGAACCCACTTCTACTTTCCTAGAGGAGAGAATTATATTAGATCAATGAGGACCAAATAGATGTCTGCCTGTGGTCCAGTTGGCTGTGGCACAAGGTAAGGATGATGAGAGGATTCTGTAGGAGCAGAGATGATCAGTTTTCAGCAGAGAGCTAAGGATCAGTCCTCCCACATGGGTAACCACCTACACCCCATATGGTGGTCCTGTCACCTTAGCCTTGCCCCAGCACCATAGCCAGCAAGAAGTACACTGACTCAAAGGTCATGAAGATGGCTTCCTTGATTGACAAGTACAGCACCCATCTCTCCCACTTTAGCTGACACTTGGGGCTCTAGCTCCCAGAGAGCAAAGGCTTTAGTGCTACAGGATAGCCATTGCAAACCGTTACCTGTGTGAGCCCCCGGGAGAGCTGTCATTGTGAATTCCCATCTCACAGAGGCAACGGGAAAGAAGAGTCACTTCTCCTCCCTCCCATCTGGTATCGCAAAGTTTATCTGCTCATTTATTTAAACATGGTGACTGTTTACTTGTCGAGGCCCCCTCTTGGTAATGCAAACATGAGAAGCAGTATTAAACTTATTGATCTCACCATGGAGGCGAAGAACATGACACAGAATGCGGGACAGAAAGCCAATTGGTTTGAGTAAAAGATAACGAGGATGAAGGAAATACTGAAGTCTGAGTTAAGTGCCATTTCCTGCCTGGGTATTATTTCTCTTTCTGTTTGATTTGGTCACATAGGGTGCACTATGACGAACCGGCATGGTTTCAAACCCTATTCTTCAGAAATACTTGAATGGCATGGGCAGGATGCTACCTCTTTAAATCACAGAGAGATGCTAGTTAGCTGTCCTCCCTGGGGAGGGGTTGGCTGCAACTTCACACTTGGTACCAGGCCAGCCTCCAAAGTGGCGTGAGAGGCCTTTCCCTGACAGCATTCTGCTCATGACTCCTCCTATAAAATCTCAGAAAGTGTAGGTTGCAATGCTCATATTCTCGGGGTGTAGGGTGTCTTTATTAGGCTGACTTTCTGAGTGTCTGAGAAAAGCATTGAGTAATTTTCAAAGGATCCTTTCAGGGGAAAGAAGAGGTTGCTTTTAGGGGAAATGACTGAAGGTTGAGTATTAGCCCTGTTAAGCAACACACAAGAAAGGCAACAGACAGTTCCAACCTTGTAAAAGACAAGATCGCTCAGACCCGATGATGCCTGAGCCCCCATTTCCTGTCCCCTGATTCGTCCTTTAGTGAACTGAGTGTTTCTCTCACCTTCCCTCACTGACACTGCTCTCTCTGTGTGGCTCCCTCACTTATCGCAATTTGAGAATCAATTGCTCTCGCTCTACCTGATTCATCCTCAAGTCTCAGAACTACTTTAAAGTAATCAAATAGAAAGGACCTTATGATAAAACAAGGCAAGCCCGGCTGTTATTAAATTGCTGCTAAAAGCTTAGTAAACTGTAGACGGCAGAAACAATGCATCTACATGCTTTAAGGCATGTGTTAACACAATATACTTTAGTAATTACAGGCCTGCTTACACCCAGTACGAAGCCCACAAGAGGTCGTAGGTTTTACTAATTCCCCTGACCAGGTGCAGAAGTCGGCTGCCCTCCTCTTTTGCCTTGTTTTGGGTTTTGGCACAGCCCTTGTCATACTCACTGAGGTTTGTTGGTTAGTTTCTGCTTCTGAGATAGGCTCTCCTGTAACTTAGGCTGGCCTCAAGCTCACTGAGTACCTGACGGTGACCTTGAACTCCTGATTGTCTGTCCTCTACCCCATAGCGTTGGGATAACAGACATGCCTCACCACACCCAGAATACGTTTTTCTAGGCACAGAACCCAGGGCTCCACCAGTGCCCAGCAAGCACGCTCCTGTCTGAGCTGCTTCCCTAGCACCACTACTCGAGACTTGTGTAATCCGGTCTGCCATCCTCACCACTTACATTCTCTACTGCAACAGAAGACGCCCTTTTCAGCTCCCCTTTACCTCTGTAGTTCAAGGTCTAGAACTAAACCTTGCACACAGTGGACACTCCACTGAGAATGGACGGTCAAGTGGCTGGGTCTCAGTTTCCTGAATAGCTTCTTACCAGATGCTGTCTACTTCCTGAATCCTCATTAATGTGAGACCCTGCTGCTCTCCTGAACACACACACAGACACAGACACAGACACAGACACAGACACACACACACACACGCACGCACACACCCATGCACACTCACACACACACACACACACACACACACACACACACACACACACATGCTCTGTGCTGATATAGGTACAGGCAGAGCTATAGCTGTTAATGAGACTAGCTAGGTGATCCGTTTGCTGGGAAAGGAGGAGGCAACCTCCAGGTATGTTCCACAGGATAATTCCATTTTCCAAAGCCCTTTCCTGAATGTCCTGGCTACCTTTTTGGCAACTAATCCAAGCTCAAGTCATTTGGAAAGAGGGAACATCGATCAGAAAATGCAATGTCTCTTCCAGGCTGACTATAGGCTGGTCTAATGAATTTTCTTGATTAATGACTAATGTGGTGAGGTCCAGCCCACTGTGGGTGGTGCCAGTCCTGGGCTCACGGTCCTAGACTGTATAAGAAAGCAGGCTGAGCAAGCCATGAGGAGCAAGCCAGTAAATAGCATCCCTCCGTGGCTCAGTTTCAGTACCTGCCTCTGGTTCCTGCCTGGAGCTCTTGCCCTGCTTTCCCTTGATGATAGACTGTGATGTGGAAGTATAAGCCCAACAAACCTTTTCCTTCCCACAATGCTTTTGGTCACGGCATTCATCACAGCAGTAGAGAACAGAGTAAGATGCCCACTTTGAGTAGACCTCAAGAAAGTTCAGCTTTGCTACACACTCGCAACAGGCAGATGAGCTGTAAATCCACACAGCAGCTCAAAAACAAACAAACAAAACCCAGCAAACACCCAGAAAGAAGCCAGGCATGGTGTATGAAGAGCAGTTGAGCCACAAGTTAGCAGCGGAGAACAGAAGCCCAAGTAGAGATTCTCCAAGCCACTGTGTCTCAGACAGCCTGACTGTGAACCGTGGGCATCTTTACTATTGGTTATTTCTCCAGCTCTCCCGCTTGCACCCCATCTGAAGCAGGACGTGTCCCCTACTGCCTCCTCCCTTGCCTTCTAATGCCCCACTGTATCTCCCGAGCGATTCTGAGCCCCAGGGCAGCTCAGTTTCCTGTTTAAATTTATCCTCCCTCACAGAATGTTCATTTCCTGGGCCCAGAAACCATGTTCCACTTTTTTACTCTCCCTCCACCAGGCATTGTGTCTTCTCTCTGTGACTGAATTAACACATGTATATCTGCCCCTTATGTCTTCCTAAGCAATCGCACTCATCCAGAGAAAGACGGTCAAGCTGTCACACATAAATACTGAACGTGGAGGAGATACTTGGGGAATGGCAAGCAGTGCTTTGGGGTCCTTATTCTGAGATCACTCCACAGCTCTCCTATCAAAAGCCAAGGCTGGGGAGACAAATGGTCATTTCTACCATAGAGAAGACCTGACCGTCTCCTGGTGCTCAAGCCGTGGAGGTCACCACTTAAAGGAAGATGAGGAAGAAATGAGGAACTTTCTCCCTCTTTCCCCATGGGCATCTAGAAAGGAGATTAAAAACGGGGAGAGAATCATCAGACCTGGCGTCCGCACCGCTCCTCCCACGTGAAATCGTGGTGGGTGGGAGAGTCTAAACTGTATCAGAGAAAGCCAGGAGCAAGAATTTTATACGTAACTTCCATTATATGATAGCTCTCCCTCCGAACGGGAATCAGTTTGCGGGCTCTGTCGCAGACAGGAGGTAGCCATACTGAAAGCTAAATGGCCACCTAAAGTAGAGAGACAGGAGACCCTTTTGGTACCTTGCTTGCTCTCTGCCCCTTAGGTGCTGTGTAGGGGGCTCTGGTCTTAGTAAACGCTTAGGAAATCGAGATGGTAGTTAAGGTGTAAACTAGTGAGACATTGGAACCCCAATGGGTGGAGTTGTCCTACAATGAAGGGAAATGTAGTTAGACTCGGGGGTTGGGAGCTAGCAACCAGGTCCTTAGGCCCTGCCTGAGTTGAAAGTCCGCTGTGGAAAACAGAAAACAGAACTGGTTCTGTCAGAGTGTTTGCTTCTAGTCCGTGTCTCTAAGAGGAGTCTCTGTTACACTCTAAACCATTCTTCCCTGACATTGCTTCTGTCAGGCATTTGGTCAGAGTGATGTCAACACAATCGTGAAGGCGATGTCATTTTTGCTCCTCTTACAGAGGAGAGAGCAGGATTTACAAGATCCACCACCACCCCAAGTGCCTCTGAGAACTTGGATACACACTTGCAAGTGAATTATACATCTTTGCAAGGTACACATATTTACTTGCTTTCTTATCTGGAGTTTCCTTAAAGTATGTCAGCTACCAATGGTAGCTTTAGATTCACTTTATTTATTTATAATGCACTTTAGAGTACACTATAATTTTTTAAAATTGGTGTCTATGGAGTTGGCAAGATGGCTCAGTGCTTAGAGTGCTTGCTCCACAACCCCGATAGCAGATCATTAGAACCCACATAAAAATTGAGCGAGTGTGGCAGCCTGCCAGTAACTCCAGCCTTGGGAGGTAGAGACAGGAGGGCCCTAGAGAAACTGGACCAGCCATACTAGCCTTATCAGTGAGCTCTGCATTTGATTAGGAGAACCTGACTTAAGGAAAAGGTAAAGATTGATGGTGGATGATTCCTGCATTAACCTTGGGCCTCCACATGTGCACATGCACATCCCCTATACACATACACAAGCATGTGTGTACATACACACACATACCACACACGTGTGTGCACACAAATACACATACCACACATACATACACACACATGCACACACACCAGCGCAATGTACACACACATGACACACATACACACCCACATCTGCACATGCACATCTCCTATATGCACACACACACATATATACAAAAACACGCATACCACACACATGTGTGCACACAAATACTCACACCACACATACATGGACACACACATGCACACATGAGCACATACACATGCAGACTCATACATACACATGCACACACACCATACACATGCACACTCACAATGCACATACACATGCAGACACACAGGCACATATAAAAATGGAGGGGAGTGTTATCTAGCAAATGAATATCGTTCCAAGACAGCCCCACATCTGAGA